>NW_019385084.1:287170-342361 GCF_000671375.1 Centruroides sculpturatus
AATATTTAAATAAATATATTATTGTTAATGAAAATATTTTTAATAAGAATAAAAGGAAATATTCTTGTTCGTTTTGATTTGTTAATCTTTGAGTATTTAACTGATTATTAAATATATTTCAAATATTATGTTTTATATTAATATTTATTTATTTATTTCTCAAAACACACTGTGGCCAGGTTGGCCTTTTACAAGCATCTTACAGCAAAAATCAACAAAACCAACAAAAAAAAAACAAAAACAAAAACAGGACGCGAGCTGAGAAAGAAAATTAATTAAGAACAAATATCACTGTGGCTTAAGTTTTTTCCGTTTTTTTTTACATTTTTTTTGAAGATTTTATAACTCGATATGCTACGTAAATCGTTGCACAGACTATTCCAATAGAAGATTAATTGAAAGATCGATGCAGATCTCCTCACCTCTAGTTTAACAATTGGAAGACTATATTAACGAATTATACGAGTATCTCGTGTTGATCTGCGACATTCACCTATACCAATTCCGAGGAAGCTGTTTTCTTTTTTTCCTTTATATCAGGGCTGTGGAGTCGGAGTCGGAGTCGGTAGACTTTTACGCGACTCCACAGCCCTGGCAAAGCTGTGGAGTCGTAGTCGGAGTCGGAGTCGTGGAGTTTTGGTGTTTTAGCCGGAGTTGGAGTCGGAGTGGGATGGTAAGGAAAAGTCGGAGTCGGTAGATTTTTACGCGACTCCACAGTCTTGCTTTATATATTTGAAACCCTCCAATAGAATCTGTTTCTTGTAAATTTCACTAATCTTGTTAATATTATCGGTGCGGTAGAGTTCAGATACTGATTCCATAAAGTTTAAATTATAAATTGAACGCATGTAAATATTTTGTGACATCTGAAGTTTATTAACAGTGTATAGAGATGTGGTTCCCCATACAGCGATACCATATCTTATTTTAGATTCAATGCAAGTGTGGTAGGCCTACAACAGTTTCAAGAGTGATGTACTTAAGAAAGCTTGAATTTTCTTATTTATCCCAGTATACTTTGCCAGGGAAAGTGCAACATCATCTATATGTTTGTTCCAGCGCAGATTATCATCAAAAGTTACTCCCAAAAACTTAATAGCATTTACTTTTTCTATGTTGAAATCAGTTATTTTAATATTTAGGTGATGCGGATTGATTATTTTATTCCTATTTGCAAATAATATTAAATATTATAGAATATTTAATACAGGATTTTTGTAAACAGATAAAAATTAAAAATTCTTTATTGAAATTACATACGAAGAATAAGGAGTATAAAAATGTTTACATTTCAATACAACTGATATATATATAAAAGCGGGCATTTTATAATTCATGTAAATTGTTTTTGTTCTACTTTTTAGTTTATTCCCTCTGGAAAACTATCAAGTACGCGTATTAGATATTAGTATGTAAATATTATCAATTTTTTAAGAAAGGTTCAATATAAACAGATAGTTTCCGTTTTAATCTCTATACTTCATCGAAGTTTTGCGTCTTTTTGTCGTATTGTAAGTATATTTAACGTTTTTATATACCGAATTTGCGTAATACGCCTTTTAATTGATAGGGTAATTGTACACACAGTGCATCTTATCATTTCTAATAATTTCAATATGTAAATTGTATTTGCCACAACATTTATTGTGTTTAATACAATATATCTAATCTTCAGTAGGCTGATGAGGTGTCTGAGTACCCAAAATGTATTTCCTATATTAATTAAAGCCATAATTGAATACTTCGAGTTATTTAATGATTGTATTCCTTCCCGTCTTCACGTGATAAACCTTTTTTTAATTATAGCCGCAACTCGGCTAATCGTTTAATGTATGGTGAAAATAACTAATTTATAGGGGTTTAAACCCCTAAGTCTTCCCTTATCCCGGGGGAAAAATCCTCAGTTTCGCTCCCTCTCGAAGACCATGTCTATAGGAACATACTTGATGAACGATAACACATTTTAAATAACACACTCTTTAGATCGTTACTTTCGATTGGATAATATAACGTCACGTGATCACTAGGAAAGTTTTATTTTCAAAACTTTTTGTAGAAGCGATAGGACGCGGCTATTTTCTTTAAATAAATCATAGATTGGACAAAAACAGCATAAATTATAGAAAATTCACACACAGAGACACTCGCTCACGTGCTGGTTCACATTGCTTTTGTATTGCCAGCGGGAGAACCACAAGGTCTCTCCAGACAGACCACTGAGAGAGATGATTGTCTAATCATAATACGAGCGTGAACAAGCTGAAACGTCTTTAAATACCATTCAGAGACAGATGCAAACCTTGCTACACAAAACTCTCTCTTCTTGTACCACACGCAGGCGACTAACAGAGGAAAATTTGTATGCTTAATTGCATGCTTACTGTTCGACGGCGTTTTCAACACCATCGATTATGTTTGCAGTGGTCTACGAAAGAGAAACACGGACTGTTACCGAACATATTAGCAGCCTGTTGTCTGCTGTGAAGTACTGTAATTCGTTTCAGTTTGGAAATGGACGATCACCATACAATAAAGTGCGTATAATCACTGGTGAGTTCTTCATTCCCTCTTTTACTGTCGAGCGCTCACTGGCCCACTGATGACATGAAGCAGTCGAATGTCAT
This sequence comes from Centruroides sculpturatus, assembly GCF_000671375.1. NCBI lineage: Eukaryota > Metazoa > Arthropoda > Arachnida > Scorpiones > Buthidae > Centruroides > Centruroides sculpturatus. The sequence goes on from NW_019385084.1 coordinate 289,795, forward strand.
ACGAAATGGCGTTTTAAGTAGTGCTACTAGGATCATGGATAGGTTCAGAAAATTCTACGCCCTTTCACGGTAAACAACCATTTTCGGAATATAATCCTCAATGGCACACAATTAGACATTTCTAGGGATATTTCCATAGCGATGTCACATTTCCTGAGCTTGATCGATGGCCATATTTGTAGTCCATTGAAAAATTTATGTGGTCAGTGGAGAACATAACGGGCATCTACGAATGTGAAAAATTTGAAATGCGCGTTTCAAAAGCTGTGGGCAAATCTATGACGTAATAGAATATGGTGCTTATGTTTCCGTATAAAACTGTTTGCCTTTACATATTCAGGTTGATAAGTTCGTTATTTTCTGTTATATTCCTTGCGAGTTAAGATAAACAAACAATACGGCTCCAGGCCCAACGCAACACCATAACATTACATCATCGCGCAGATATTCTTTTACTTATGCACCATTTTACTGGTGTTCTGACGGGACACAAAAGGACATCTTGTGAACGCATTCAAAAGTCGACTCCCCTATAACACGGTAGATACGTTCCGGTTTTTATGAAATTCATTTTCTACGAGTCCTTAAATACATGAGCCAATCACAGCCCGGCACGTATGCAGTTTACGGACTACGGCTGTTTGAAAGGTTTTCTTCCATAGAATTAATCGATTCTAGACTAATTCGACTCAACATTTCCAAAACACGTATAATTTTTTGGGAATAATCCATAGAAACTATGCTATAAACAAAAAATTGTAGTTTTTTTAATAAAGTAAAAATTGCATTACAAATACTAGTCGTATTTTGCTTGCTTGCCATGTCCAATTACCTGGAACAACCATTCTTCACTGCAGAGATGACCTTTCTTTGTAGGCTACAGCTCTGCACAAATATGTAAAATAGTCTAAAAATGTTTAGAAGAAAACGTTATATTTTTAATTGTGTTGGGATTGTCACCTATGGACATTTTAGACTATTTTACATATTTGTGCAGAGCTGTAGCCTACAAAGAAAGGTCATCTCTGCAGTGAAGAATGGTTGTTCCAGGTGATTAGACATGGCAAGCAAGCAAGATACGACTAGTATTTGTAATGCAATTTTTACTTTATTAAATTGTAATTTCTGCCAGCCCCTTTTTTACAAAAAAAAAAAATTGTAGCATTACTTACCGAGTGAGCACCGTTCGATGACGCCATTGCTTAAGCTTGTTTTTGTCGTGGAGCGGTGCATCGAATTGCGCTCGCGTGCTTCCTGATAAATTATTTTTCTGCGAAAACTTTGCTGAACTTTGGAGATATCATTAATATAAATATAATTTTTATGGCCGTTAAATAATAAATGGTTTTTAGTAAGTCCATTGCTAGTTTAAACTGCAATATCTGCTATTGGTCTATATTCGACCAATCCTGTCGCGACACGAGTCGGCGATGATATTTTACTGAATTATACCAGTCTCTTCTAGCGTGTTTATACGAATACGGTCGCAATTTTTTCGCCGTCATATAGGGATCCGAACTATATGAACCCGTTTTATAAAGGGGGTCTACTGTATATGCAATTTTGTAATACTTTTGTGAAGATTCTTGATAAACAATTTAATGGCGAAGAATTTACGGTTACAGAAAAATATAAAGAAATCGAAATATCAAAATAATGAATTGAAATATAAAAATTTAATCTACAAAACCGACCATTTTTAGTAAATTTAAGCTTAAAATTTTCTGTAAAATCATTATAATTGTTTTTCTTAAAATACAGTATATTTTTTTTATTGTGTTTTAGGCACTTGTTTACACCTATGGTATTTCATGTAAGAACAAGAAAACAAAATATCAAACGTGCATTTTTTGCATGAAGAATAATGAAACTTTTTAATAAAAAAATATCTTGTCAATATATTTTTAAAGACCGAATAGTGGACGCGTTAAAGACAACTGCTTGCTGCTCTGATGATCCTGAATTCGAACCCGAGTCCAGACTCAAACCATTTCTAATAAGATTGTATTCAGAACTAATAACCAAGAGTTAGAAATTAGCCAATTACCATTCATTTTGCTTTTAGTACGTGAATGCTTATTGGTTAACTTGAAACTTTTGAGTGTTGTTCGTATATTATTACCGTCAGCATAAAAGAAGGAACTGCGCATTGAAATTCAGTAATACATACTCTGTTAAAATTCCATACTATATATATATTTATGCTGTGAAATTTTATAGAATAATGTAATAAGAATAGTGATAATTGGATAATTTTCAGACGGAACATCATGAATTACATAACCCTGATACTATCAGCCATTTCCTTATGCCAAATTTTACCTGCAAGTGCATACGATACCAAGAAGGTCAAATCATTTTTATCGTAAAGTTTCTTTATTATTGATATATATACAGAAAATTCAATTAAAATATAAATTATTGTATATTTTTTAGATTTCAAAAAGAAGTAACTCGATCGACTGGGAAACCTGTAATGATAACGCACCAGTAAAAATCCAGAGTCTGTCCATAACTCCATATCCAATACCATTAAGAGGAACCGTTACTATAAGTGCCAGTGCCGAGGTAGAATGCGCTATTGAAGGACCTATACACGTAAGATCTTTTCTAATGAAAGATATAACTTTCATTATTTAGTAATTTATTGTAAAATTACAACTTTTTCCTTAAATTAGGTAAATATTAAAATATACAAAAAATTTGTTGCTTGGATTCCTGTAAAAACTATTGTTATAAATGACTTATGTGAGAAGTTTCCGTCAAAATGTTCCGAGACGCCGAAGGAAAATGAATTGCCATGTAAATGTCCAATTGAAGCGGTAAGAGTTCTTTCAAATAATTTATTTTTAATATTTATCCTTAAATGAAATTTCTTAGAAACTATAAAAATATAAAATTACTTTATAATCAAAAGTATGAAATTTTGATTATAAGTTAACGAAGCATCACTCTATAATAGAACTGGCTTCGACATTAAAAATTTGGCACTCTTCTTAAATACGGAATTTAAAAGTAGGATTTTTAGCATATCTGTTGTGGTATTATACAATTGAATATTTCTTCCGAAGATATGGTCTAAGTTTATCATACTGCATCTTAAGGAATTGGGTTTGATTTTGGATGGCTTAAGACCCGGCCAGCTTTCATGGCAATTAAGTCGTGTAAATTGGCATCTAAGATGAAACTGGAATAGCCGAGCCTATAAAGGCGTTTTCATTGTTCAAGAAGCTACTTTCTTTCATTTAATATTGGTTTGATGAAATAAGGCAGAGAGTGTTTCTGGGAGGAATTTCTATGAGAAACTGGCCTGTATTTTGGTGTTAGTTTCTCTCTGAAGACACGATTCAAATTAGTGTTTGGAACGCTCACGAGTCTTTCACGGGTAGTTTGGCTGAAATATATCAGGCTCTGTTCCTATCAGCTGTTTCATTGCAGATTTTCACTAATCCAGAATGATAATGGAGGAAAAAGTCACAAGATAAGAAGAGCTAAAAAATATAGATGTATTATTATTTATTTATTCCCACTATGTATAACGGTTTATTCGAATAGCCGCTGTTACTATTTCAAACTGTATATTTACTCTCGGTATTATTCAAGAACGGCTATTATTACCTTTTATTGTTTGCTTTCTTCTTTTTTGTACACGTCAACGCGTACAACATGTATATGCCAAGGGAGATGTCTTTCGGGAGGACTTTGTACGGGAAACTGGCCTCCCTTAAATGTTACAAACGTGAAGAAAACTCGGAAAACTCCATGTGGACTGTCCTTTGGTGAGGCGCGAACCCACGACTAGTGTTCGACGGTTTTTATCCACTTGGCTACTGGTAGGCTACAATAATTAAGATAAATATAAATTAATAGAATAAGAAAGACAGCGAGACAAACTGTAAATAATAATAATTTTTCGGAAATCTTCGAACAATGGACGCGACTACGATTCGAGGGCAATTGTCATTTCAACTTTAATGACACGATACAGTTATTATTGGAATAAAATTGGCAATTACAAAAACATTTAAAAATTTTAAGTAACATAAGTGTTTGTATTTCCAGAATTCATACCGCATACCACCTGTTGAATTCCAAATGCCAGAATTACCGGCTGCTGACTTCTTAGTCAAAGGAGACTACAGTGCAACTATAAAAGGATCTGAATGCGGGACCGAAGTTTTCTGTTACAATGTATATTTTTCATTAGGTTAATAGTAAATATGTATATTTATCAAATGCTTAACCACGACGAATTTTGAATATAATGTATTTTAGTTTATTAAATTTATAATTGAATGAGTTGATTGCACCGTTTTAAGGTTAAACCAAGAACGAATTTCTATTAATGTTCTGTCAATGATATTTATTTAAAATTTTAATATTAAATTATGTTAATGTCGAATCCATCAATAAATGAAAAAGAGGAAGAAGATTCGTACATGTTTGCTGATATATTATTTTTAATTTGTTATCTCAAAATCGTATTTATTATTGATAATCGTTTGTATTTTCATATTGTAGTTCTTTGTTTAAGAAAATCGTTTTAAATTTTTTGCGGGTTTAATATGTAAATCTTAATGATTTCATGTCGGTATTCTTTGGAAAAAAATCTTAATAAAAATTTCTAAATTATTATTTTTATCTTAAAACGAGTAATTATTTATTGCTACGGCGTCAGAATGCCAGGCTGCAATTTGTAATAATATTTTTACTTAAAAGGAAATCACGTGACTTCCGTTCGGAACCGGAAGCTCGTACATAGTTTATCGGGCTCTGGCCCCTAATCTTTTCATATCCATTCGCGAGATTAACGAAGGACAGACGGACAGAAGACAGTGAGAATGTACAGGTCTGAAATTCGAAAATTTCAATAAGCAATTTGAAAATAAATAAAATAGAACTTTTTAAAGAAGCTGAGTTATTTAAATTTGAAAGATCGGGAAGCAGGGAAGACAAAAATAGGTTTCCTCTGAGATGCATGTTACCATTGAGGAGACACTGACTGTACGATACAATTACGACATTGCGTACAGCCGATGGAGTTTCAAAAATGCCGCTTTATCGCGCTGAGGTTAGTAAGATGGCCGTTTCGCCGAATTTTCCAATACAAAGGTTGATGCGCAAGAACAAACGTTAAACTTGTACGGCAAGCAGAAGTACACGGTTTACGTTTTAAGTCCAAGTAAAAGATCTTGCGACGAGTAGTGAGTGGCTTATGTAAATTGGAAAACAGCTCGGAAAGTTAATTTTTAGAAAATTTACAAACGTATTACGCTGTTGACGGTAGAAGATGCCGTGGATACTACCTCAAGATAAGCTATTATGAAGACAAATATATGTAAATTCTATAGGCACTTCGCATCACTTGCTAAAAAATTGAATAATTAAATGATTTCTGGATTAAAGTCGTCTGTTTCTTTACAATATTATTCGTAAATGCTTAAATAATCATTTTACCGATGCACCAATGCAAACAAAATCGCCAACGAAAAAATGTCGTCGGCGGTTACGTATGCGTTATAAGTATTGTAACATTCAGTACCCCATGCTATGTATTATTCCTTGCATTATTACTGCGATTGATTGAGAGGAAAAAATAGTTCTTAAGACGGAATTTGAAGAAATATTTCTACAGAAATGCCAGAGAATGCCTCGTTTAATAGCAATAAATTTAAGAATGTCAGAAATATGATTATGGAAAATTAATTTTTTGTCAAATATGACGCCGAGATCACGATAAGAAAACATAATTTATTTTAATGGAATAGATATAAATTGAAGGACAGTATGAGTTGCGAATTAAGGAGAAACACATAATACTGATCTTGAATATTAATTTCTAAATTATGACTTGCAAATGTAGAGCATACGGAATTAATATCAGCTTGTAAGGAGGAAGAATCGTTAAATAAAATTTTAATGTCGTCTGCATAGGCAACTATTTTGGAGGAAGGGTTAATAAATAGTTTATCTATGTATGCTGAGAAAAAGAGCATACTTAAAATTGAACCCTGTGGCATGCCACAAACGAGAGAAAAAGGCAATGACATTAATTTTCAAATCATACGATTTTAATTTCAACAATTTGTAAATACTTTTACTTGAAAACTTTATTAATATTAAATTATTACTATAATATTCAACAGAATTTGCATCCAGGTATTCATCTTCATCACAAATGACGATAGCAGTTTTAATAAATGTTTTAATAAACCATTTTTTTTTTTGAAGTGGGATCTTGCTACCGATTGGATTATATTCTCCGTTATAACGAAGACTAGTGAATTTATTTTCAGAAAAGCTATAATTTTCAGTGTAGAACGTGCTGATGCAGTATTTTTTTAATTCTTTAACTTTAATACAATGCCTTTATCAACAGTAAATTTTATATACAGTATATTGTATTACAAGGATTTCATTTTGAATGTCGTAATTACGATTGTGTTCTCCACAAATAGTTTTTTTATACTTTTTATTGCTACCGTCTTGTATATATTATTACTGTCAATATTATCGATAGTATCAATCACAGATGCCGGAATTGATATCACATGCTTCGTTTTACTTGAACTCGTATCTGATATAAAACTATGATGAATAAATGATTCAAATTTTTGTGTTTAGATGATAATTACTATCACCCGAAAACATAAAATTCCGAAATATATTTTTAAACTGATATGGAAAAACATTATTTTTTTGTATCCGAATTCCAACTTTATTGAATATCAGTACAATATACACTATGTATTAGTAAACCTTTTCTTACTGCAAATTCAACTTTAAATAGAAGTACAAACATGTAGCAAAATGGCTACATGTTTGTCTTCTGTTAAACACGAGCACCTTGCAATAAATACCGTATTCTCGCCTTACAAAATTAATTAATTAATACCCAATTATAATTGGTGTTACGAGATCTTTCAGAAATCAGATATGTAAATAAAAACATCGCCTAATCATATTTATAATTTTTACACCTTTTTAACTTAAAGAAATGATTAAGTATTTTTGGAATTATTTGATATTTTTATTCTACAGAAATACAATATAACTCAGATTATCCTTGCTAAGATGGTTGCCAATTCTAAGAGACCGGAACCCGTTCGACACCCAATAGTAATATTACCCAATAGATAAATATTACTTTTATCCTCCACCACCATCGGAGATGACGACACAATCTGAATAATAAAGTAACCTTAACCTATAGAATAGGATAAAAATACAATCCATCTAAACACAGATGGATTGCATAAGATAATCATCTCGCCTGATCTGGAGCGTCCAGGATTTGTCCGTCGTTTATGTATGGTCTGTTCCTCTTATTCCCTCAGTCACTGAAAACTGTGTTATTGTACTTCAACAAGTACACTGAAAATTGTGACACACAGTCAGCTTCTGCGTGCCTTTTTGTAGACTACTGAATAGCAATTATACTGTATTGCATTGATGCACGTATAAATTTCAATTCTTTCTGCGTTCTTCGCTAAATAAACGGTGCCGCAGTCCGATAAATATTGATTCGTTTTTTTTTAATCAAAAATCAAAATAGTATAAATAAAAATCCTAGCATCTCTATAAACGAAAACTGGTTAAAAATTTTATATTAATTGTATTCACTAGATCCAAACTATTATTATTGTGAGCAATGTGCTAATTAATAATAATTATCGAACTGTTAAATAAATCAACAATAACAAGAACCTGTAATGTTGTAATGGGAGTCAAATAATATGTAAATTTATATTAACTGTTGATCATGTCTACCAACTCCAAGACATTGTAAAATCATTAGTTCATATAATAATCTATGATATTAAATATTGAAATGTTAATTAAACCAATAATCATACATTGAAAAAATATTGTAGACGTCAGATATGTAAATTAATATTGCAGAAGTTATGTAAATTCGTATTATATTGTCAATGCGTATCAAAAGAAATAAGGATTTCGTAAAACAGATCAATGAGTGGAAGGCATAATCAATTGTATGCTAATTTGATAATTGTTGTCCAGAGTATGTTTATATCAAGAATATGTCCAGAATATGTTTTATAGTTTGTGTTAGTTATATAAAAAGTTTATGTCCAGAATATGTTTTAGATCAAGGATTTTGTAGAACTGTTTTGTAAGTGAAAGGTACGTTTTATATTTTTATGATTTCTACAATACTTGTGTTTTTATATGTATGTTATATTCTTTTTTAATGTTTTAGTTGGCTGAAGAGGGGCTTAAGAGCCCGAAACGTGTAAAATTTTCACACGTATCAACTAAATAAAGATGAGAAAACCCGCCAAGTGTCTTAATTTATAGCACTTTATTGTGTTAGAAGAGTAAATAAATTGATTCGTTTATTAAAGTAAGCAGTCGTCATGAACAAACACTTTTGGCATTTTGATTTCCAAGAAACTTTACTTTATTAAGAATTATTATTATTTTTTTAAATAAAATTCATCTCTATCCTCAAAATTAAGTGCTTTGTCGTTTTATAATAATAGTATAAAAATATTTTAATAATAAAATCTCATAACAGATGGTGCAGACACTATTAATGTAAAAATGCTCAACTTCAATAAATATCGAATTTTTAAACAGTTAGCCTAATATGAAATTTAATAACTTTTATCAAATGTAAAAATTTTTGTACAATTGCGAAAAACAAATTTAATTGTTGAAATAATTATAATTCTGCTTTAGACATATATCTACTGCAATGTGTTTTTTTGGTTAAAGTACAACGTGGAAATGTTCAACATTTAGTTCATTCTACTGATCGATATCCGTTATTTTTTAGTGAAACTTTTTATTAATAGAACCGGTCACATTCAGTGGAAAGTTGAGATCCGTGCTAGAAGGCCTCGGCAGAGAAGAGGTTTATATTTTCCAGCAGCGAAACCACCTTTTCCACCAAGGCCTTTTACGCTCGACGGATTCTTCCACGATTTCTTCGGACTCCTTTCTGTCTAGTCTCGTCTCACGTGACCGTGTCTCCACCGTCTATTTCGGAACTTCGGGGTATCGCCGCTTCAGATAATGAACAAGAAACGAGGCGCTGTCGTCCGGAGTTACGACGACCACTCATTTGATATCGGGTGTATGTGACTCTTCCTCCGCATCTTTCGGAAGCACCCGTATTACACGAGGAAAAGACGAGATGACATCCTCGGACACAGCATCCCGATGTGTGCCACTTCTTCAATTCTTTAAAAGTATTCGTTTTGCAAGAAAAATGAGCGAACGTTGTGAAAACAAAAGTTGCATTAATTAAGAAATATTCCTATTGTAATCTGTATTGTAAATTTCTAATCAAAAACGATTGTTTTAATTCTTTCAAAGTCAGAAATGAATGTTATAATAAAATCTCTATTTATTATATAGAATAATTTTAATAATAATATAATAAATATAATATAAATACAACTTTTAACAAAGACACCAGNTAAATTATTACTATAATATTCAACAGAATTTGCATCCAGGTATTCATCTTCATCACAAATGACGATAGCAGTTTTAATAAATGTTTTAATAAACCATTTTTTTTTTGAAGTGGGATCTTGCTACCGATTGGATTATATTCTCCGTTATAACGAAGACTAGTGAATTTATTTTCAGAAAAGCTATAATTTTCAGTGTAGAACGTGCTGATGCAGTATTTTTTTAATTCTTTAACTTTAATACAATGCCTTTATCAACAGTAAATTTTATATACAGTATATTGTATTACAAGGATTTCATTTTGAATGTCGTAATTACGATTGTGTTCTCCACAAATAGTTTTTTTATACTTTTTATTGCTACCGTCTTGTATATATTATTACTGTCAATATTATCGATAGTATCAATCACAGATGCCGGAATTGATATCACATGCTTCGTTTTACTTGAACTCGTATCTGATATAAAACTATGATGAATAAATGATTCAAATTTTTGTGTTTAGATGATAATTACTATCACCCGAAAACATAAAATTCCGAAATATATTTTTAAACTGATATGGAAAAACATTATTTTTTTGTATCCGAATTCCAACTTTATTGAATATCAGTACAATATACACTATGTATTAGTAAACCTTTTCTTACTGCAAATTCAACTTTAAATAGAAGTACAAACATGTAGCAAAATGGCTACATGTTTGTCTTCTGTTAAACACGAGCACCTTGCAATAAATACCGTATTCTCGCCTTACAAAATTAATTAATTAATACCCAATTATAATTGGTGTTACGAGATCTTTCAGAAATCAGATATGTAAATAAAAACATCGCCTAATCATATTTATAATTTTTACACCTTTTTAACTTAAAGAAATGATTAAGTATTTTTGGAATTATTTGATATTTTTATTCTACAGAAATACAATATAACTCAGATTATCCTTGCTAAGATGGTTGCCAATTCTAAGAGACCGGAACCCGTTCGACACCCAATAGTAATATTACCCAATAGATAAATATTACTTTTATCCTCCACCACCATCGGAGATGACGACACAATCTGAATAATAAAGTAACCTTAACCTATAGAATAGGATAAAAATACAATCCATCTAAACACAGATGGATTGCATAAGATAATCATCTCGCCTGATCTGGAGCGTCCAGGATTTGTCCGTCGTTTATGTATGGTCTGTTCCTCTTATTCCCTCAGTCACTGAAAACTGTGTTATTGTACTTCAACAAGTACACTGAAAATTGTGACACACAGTCAGCTTCTGCGTGCCTTTTTGTAGACTACTGAATAGCAATTATACTGTATTGCATTGATGCACGTATAAATTTCAATTCTTTCTGCGTTCTTCGCTAAATAAACGGTGCCGCAGTCCGATAAATATTGATTCGTTTTTTTTTAATCAAAAATCAAAATAGTATAAATAAAAATCCTAGCATCTCTATAAACGAAAACTGGTTAAAAATTTTATATTAATTGTATTCACTAGATCCAAACTATTATTATTGTGAGCAATGTGCTAATTAATAATAATTATCGAACTGTTAAATAAATCAACAATAACAAGAACCTGTAATGTTGTAATGGGAGTCAAATAATATGTAAATTTATATTAACTGTTGATCATGTCTACCAACTCCAAGACATTGTAAAATCATTAGTTCATATAATANCAATGTGCTAATTAATAATAATTATCGAACTGTTAAATAAATCAACAATAACAAGAACCTGTAATGTTGTAATGGGAGTCAAATAATATGTAAATTTATATTAACTGTTGATCATATCTACCAACTCCAAGACATTGTAAAATCATTAGTTCATATAATAATGTATGATATTAAATATTGAAATGTTAATTAAACCAATAATCATACATTGAAAAAATATTGTAGACGTCAGATATGTAAATTAATATTGCAGAAGTTATGTAAATTCGTATTATATTGTCAATGCGTATCAAAAGAAATAAGGATTTCGTAAAACAGATCAATGAGTGGAAGGCATAATCAATTGTATGCTAATTTGATAATTGTTGTCCAGAGTATGTTTATATCAAGAATATGTCCAGAGCATGTTTTATAGTTTATATTAGTTATATAAAAAGTTTATGTCCAGAATATGTTTTAGATCAAGGATTTTGTAGAACTGTTTTGTAAGTGAAAGGTACGTTTTATATTTTTATGATTTCTACAATACTTGTGTTTTTATATGTATGTTATATTCTTTTTTAATGTTTTAGTTGGCTGAAGAGGGGCTTAAGAGCCCGAAACGTGTAAAATTTTCACACGTATCAACTAAATAAAGATGAGAAAACCCGCCAAGTGTCTTAATTTATAGCACTTTATTGTGTTAGAAGNAAAAATTTAATTAAAATAGAAATTATTGTATATTTTTTAATTTCAGAAAGAAGTGACTCGATCGAGTTGTAAAGTTGTAATGGTAATGCTCCAGTAATAATCAATTACTGGAGCACTTTCGTTATCTTCAAATCCACTATCAAGAAGTAAAAACATTACTGTAGCTGCTGATGTAGATGTAGAAACATCTGTTAATAGACCCACAACGGCAAAATCTTTTTTAAGAATAACTGTAAATAACTTTCATTGCAAGAGTGAGAATATTTAATACTTTATTGTAAAATTATAACTTTCTTCTTAATTAAATTAGCTAAAAATTGAAATATACAGAAAAGTACTTTTTTCGTTTTTTTGTAAAAGATATTAAGCTATGTGACATATGTAAAAAGTTTCCTGTTTCCTGCTTTAATGTTGCTTTGAAGGCATAAGACAAGTGTTTCTAAGAGAAATTTCTATGAGAAACAGTGCTTTCGTGTTTCACCAGTTAAGTGTTCCACGTGATCAACGGAGTGCGAACTTGGGATTAGCTGTAAATGTTCAACAGTTTTAACAACTCAAAGATGGGATGGGACATTATACTCTAAAGACCCGGGTTCCAGTAAATGTTATGAACATTCAAGAATTTTTCACCAGTGGCTTGACCCAAATATATCGGACTCCATTCCTCACTGCCAACCTCTCCCATTATAGATGTCTACAAATTAATAATGGCAATAAGAAAGAACTTACAAGCTAAGAAGAGCTAAATAGATGCGTTTTTATTTAACACAGTTAAAACTATAGAAGGAACTGTCATATTCAATTCCGTCTTGTGCAATCACCAGGAATAAAACATTCTTCCTTCGCAGAGAAGAGCTTTAATTAGAGGAAAGGCTTCTGAAAAAAATCTGTAAAACAACTAAAACGTTCAGTGATGTTAAGCCAAATAAGGTAAACGCACCGGTAGTGGACACTGCACGAGTAGTGGACACTTTGAACTTCAAATATGAGTAATAAGGTTGTAGATGGCTTCACTGTTCAAACATACAAATCATTCAGTAGACAGAAGTTTTGTCTACTGAATGATTTGTATGTTTGAACAGTGAAGCCATTTACAGCCTTATTACTCATATTTGAAGTTCAAAGTGTCCACTACCGGTGCGTTTACCTTAATTTAAAAAATTTGGATATAAAGGAACTGAAAAAAAAACTTTCTTTCTTTTATATTTTTAATTGTGAAAAATACAGTTTGCCATTTTAACTAATTGGCATTATTATTTATTTATTTGCCATTTATTTGTCACACTTTCTATTTCAGCTGCAATTTTCAAAAATTGTAGACCTATAAAATCGCATTGGCATCTGTCTGTTGTCTGTCTATCTTTCTTTAATCTCGAGAACAAAGTCAGACAGATGAAATTGGAGACCAGATATGGAAAGCTTAGGAGCCGGAAGCCCTGATTATAGCCCCGATATAAGCTTCTGGTTTGGACCAGAAGACACGTTATTTCAATTCAAAAATTTTTTCCAGAACAGAGTTAGATAGATGACCGGCACGAGTCTCTTGTTAACAGGGAAAATATGATGTACAGGAGCATCTCCCCATCCTGTCGACTTTTAACCACCAAAATTTAATAGCATCAATCTCCTAATACAGAAACGTTCCTGTAAAATTTCAGAAAATTAACAAAAAGTACGAGTTATTACGCTTCAAAAAGGTTGAACAAAATCGTGCCCCCCACATACACGCCACACTAACATTCATACATACAGAAAACCTCCAATTTTTTTTTTTTTTTGCATTTCTCGATGATTCAAGGTGTACTGTCCAAAAATGTAAAATTCTTGGGGGATCATTTTTTGACCGATCACCATACTTTCCCTCTGTTATATATTACACCCGGAAAGTAAAAACAAAACAGCTAAAAGATATCAGAACCATGCGTATCTCCTTTCATCCCTTTCATCAGACATAGACCCTCCCAACTCAGGCAGGCTCCTGTCTACCATGTGCACACTATAAATTATTTAGTTCAGCTAATTCGACGAATTTATATGACATATAATACATTTTTTAAATAATATATTTTACAATTATATAATATTGATACATCTTTAATGTGGGTACAAAAATAAATAAATTATTTTATAGAAGAAAAATATAACTTTAACAAAAAGGTACGTCGACTAATATTTAAAATATAAATTAATTTTTACCAAGACAGCATTTAAAATATTTTGGAGAAGTATATAATCAGAAGAAACTTATTCGGGTGTCTAATATAAATTATTAAATCAAATTGATTTAAAGATTGGATAAAATTGAAATAAAATTGAAATCTTACACACAGGAACACGAGGTTTGTGATCACTCAGATGATGTGTCATGTCGTTTTGATTATACTGGTACAATAACCTGAAATTTGAATATACGAAGATACTAGTTATGAGATTTTATTTAAAAAATAACTTTTATATTATTAATCAACGAAGTCTGTGAATTTTTAATTACGAAGTTTGTGAACTAAGCCAACGATATACCTATCGTTGGCCTAGTTCACAAATGAGTGGAGCCGATTTTATGTGGAAAAGTCTGAATACGAAAACAACATTGAAATACATTACAATAAGTGAACTTTCCGTGTTACGAACCTGAAGAAAACTCGGAAAATTCCACGTGGCCAACTCGTTGGCGATGCGCGAACCCATGACCAGCTATCAGTTTTCAGTGGTTTTATCTACTCGGGCAGTGTATTAGGTAAAAAACATATTTTGAAATAAATCAAATAAACAATTGTGTTTTGTTTGTAAATCTTGATTAGTAAATGTTGTTAAGATTAATATTTATAACTTATTGACATTTTAAATAAATTTCTGCGTAATTTAATAAAATTCTGTTTTGGAAAATTTATATAATTTTTTTTCAATTATNTTTATATTTTTTAATAATTTTAAGACGATTTTCGACGATTTTTAATATTCGATAGAGAAATTAGTTCATAAAAAATTGTACAATTCTGTTGACCGCTGTAACACAAAATATCTGTGAAAATAGAGGAAACGAGACGACGAATGAACTCGAATTATTCTAATTAATTAGTAAGATTCAGAGGGGATATTAATGTATATACATTATAATAAGTATAACGGGGAATAAGAGATTGAAAGCAGGCTATTTATTAGTTTTCATTTAGCTTTAACAATTCGATTGGAAAATTAACAGTGAAAAGATTCGATTCCTCTGAAGGAAACCGATGAATTCTTATTGGAAACCGCCGCTAATTGTGATATTTTGCTTATTAAAGTTAAAAAGTATTTAAATCTAGAAAGACCGTAGTCTAAACTTACATTACTTAAACAATCGCTGCAAAGGAAGCAAAACTCGAAAAAGCACTCGCAATAAATAATTGCACGAGTCAACAATAGATCCTCTCTCAACAACAAGAAAATTTTATTGTTGAGTAACAATTCAATTTAATGTTAAAAATTTAGATTTTGCGGCGAATTTCGTGATTTCCGTGCCTCTGTATTTTAGCTTCAGGGGACCCTACATCATCCAATTAATTTAAAAAAGCTCTTCACCTTTGGACTAGTCTCGAAAGGTTATCCATCTGAATCCACGATGGAAATAATGGAAAGACTACCTTACACAGTCCACTGAGAAGGAAGAGTAAAAACAAAAATAATGTGGACCCTCAGATCTGTGGCATTAGGAGCCGGGTCAATTAGACAGATTTAAGTGATTGATTAATTAAATTAACTTGAGAAATCAGTGCATTAAAAGACTCGATCATCTGGACATCTGTAATCGGTATCATTGCAAGAAGAGAGAATTCGAGCCAAGAACCTCATATCCCACCCTTCATAATCACTTCACCTCTAATGTGGGCCTAGCCGAATGCATAATAAATATATTGTAAAGACAATTTATTCATAAAAATAATATGAAATCTTGGGCATTTAGCGCTTAAACAATCGCATTATAATGACAGACTGTATTTATGTCAGGATCAAAAAGAAGAAAACTTATTAATCGTGACTTTTTGAAAATTTGTTATGAAAAAGTTATTGCTCGAATATTTGGTTTCTCATTAAATATTATATGTGAAATGTTTTCATATATTTTAATATTTGATTAACACTATTAATTATTGTAAGACAAATATGTAACATTAGAATTTTGTAGTTAAAATATTATTTTTGTAAACAGACTTAATTTAATTACTTAAAAAATGCTTTGTTGAGATGAAACACGAAGAATAATGACCAAAAGTGTTTATCATCTTACAAAACTTTTAATATAATATATATAAGAGTGAGCTTTTTATTATATATGTAAATTAAACTGTTCTATTTTCAGCTTTCCCAGAGGTAAAGTATTAAAAATATTTAATAAGTTGTAAATACTAATTTTTAAAACAGTATAAATAGGCAGTTTCCATATTTTAGTATGTAATTTCCCGAGATTTGCACCTTTTCACAATATTATAGTATTTATATACCGTGTTGGTTCGAATATTAGTCGACGTTTTTTCTTACTTTAAATCTTTGAATCCTTGAAATATTTCGACAATTCAAATCAGTATTGAAGAAGATTAAAATTAGGTACCAGCAGGACGATCCACAGAAGTGAATTCGCAACATCACAAAGAATTGTGCGAAGCCACAAAAATTGCAGAACCAGTTGAGGTAACAGAGATATGTTAATAATTAACCTTCTCGGCACGGGGCTGTATGTCTGTCGTAGTGTAGTCGTCATGTCAAACTGGACCACCGAATTGGCATCGGTAGCGGTATCGGATATCGGTAATCTTGCTTCCTTCTGTGGAGGAACGATGGCCGTGGACGTTTTACGATCAGAGATGATTATCTGAACGTAAAACGAGCAGGAACGGTTGAAATGACGTATTTGTACACCATCCAGAGACAGGTACAAAGTTTGCTATCGGACCGTCTATGTTATTGTACCATTGGTAGGCAAAAGCAGAGAAAAATTTGCATACTACCACGCGTCGCGCTATTTGNTTTTATAATAAAAACTTTTTACATTTTTTAATTACTATAAAATGGCACAAGCTTAATTTTGAGGGTAGGGATAAGTTTTATAAAAGTGTGTAAATGTTAATAACGAATGAAATCTTTATTAAGTCCTACCCCTTTCGAGATACATGACCTACATTAAATTTTGGTGGTGTAGGGTCGAGAGGATGAAGTGATAGATGGTGATTACTTATCATATCTCTTATTGGATCGGACTTGATAAAGATTTTACTTGTTAGCATTTACAGATTTTTAAAATAAAACTCATCTCTATTCTGAAAATTAAGTTTTTTGCATTTTTATAATTAAAAACATTTTAAGTTTTCGTAAAAAAATCTCATAACACATGGCCCTACACAATTTTATTTCTTTATTATAATTAATAACATAAAAGTTATTTTTTAAATAAAATCTCATAACTGCCGGGAAAGTTACGCAGTTCGTTGATAGATTTTTTTAAGTAACAATATATCCAAACAAAAATATCTGAATTTAATATTAAAAAACAATGGGATCGGTATAAGTAATAAATACTAAAAATAAAGAATATTTCTAGTTCTAAAAACAAGTAAAAAATACTCTGACTTCTTCGACTTCAAGGACATGTTTAACATGTATTATTATACATGTTAAACAGACAAACTAATGATGAAAACTTAAACTTTCGTTATTACCAGCTTTTTTATTCCGCTTTTTTTACAATTGATATATTCCAAATGCATTTCGCTTAACAAGTAAGCCTCATCAGTGGATACATTCACTGATTTTGTCTGTTTAACTTTTGTTTACAAACTAATGGTAACTTTTGTTACGAGGTAACATTAGTTTGTCTGTTTAACTTGTATTGTTCCTCGAAGTCGGAAGAAGTCAGAGTATTTTTACTTGTTTTTAGAACTCGGAATATTCTTTACTTTTAGTATTTAAAAATATCTGAGATTAAGAAATTTCGCCAAGTAAAATTTATGACAGTTTAGATGACAATCAACTGTTTTTTTTTCTTAGGAGTTTTCCTTGGTAAAAATAAGCTTGACGCTTCGAAACGAATTGTAGTAAACAATTATTATTAATGCCTACATTTTGTTATGATAATCTGTTTTCTTTGGATATCAATTGTTTTTCGGTTAATAGAAGCTTGAAAATATATTTTTTTCTGAATACAGTATTGTGTTATTACATCAACACGCAAGACAATGACGTACAAAACGTTATAAGAAAAATTATTATGAAAGTTTCAATTGACATAAATTTGAGCTTACGTTATCCTGGATAACATTTTGAATGAAAAGCTTCGATGAAAGAATTTTATCTTTAGAAATATAAAATTAAGCGATAAAAGTAAAATAGCTTTATGAAGAATCCCCATGAACTTTGACCTATTGACCCGGAAGTTGGGCGAACAGCTCAATGATAACGAGAGAGGCTTAAGTCTAAAATATGAGTCTTCTAGACCCAGTAGGTTTTCCTCTATGAGCGTCTGCACTGCCGAATGAAGAAGAAAATACAGCTTTTTTTGGTGATTTTTGCGCTTTTCGATTGCTTCTATTTCGACAACCCCTTTGTAGAAATATCTGAAATTTGGTACATTACATAAGAAAACGATTATCTTTTGAATAAGATATTCGGAATTACTTTAAGTATTTGGGGAAGGCAGAAATCAATTCCGAAAAATCAGAAACTCTAATTTCTTTATATATATACTTGGAGGAGAGTCACTGCCATGACATTCGACAATTATTATTCTTACTGGAATATTTTCTTATAAGTTTTCTATATTCGAACTGTTTAATTAAATAACCTAGTTCAGGGGTGGTGAATCTATGGCACGCGTGCCCAAAGTGGCACGTAAGGAGAAATCATCTAGCACGTAATGTATCATACGATTTCTGTCTTTTCAATCATCTTTTCCGTTTATCACCTGATCATCCTTTTTTCAATCAGCTTTTTAACATTTATTCTAATTAAAACGTATTTGTTTAATTTCTTTAAATATCGTTATTCGAAGTCTGAAACTTTGGCACTCATAAACATCTTTAAAGCTAAGTATGCTTACAATATGGCACGTGAACACAAAAAGGTTCGCCATCCCTGACCTAGTTGAACAACAAACAAAATTAATTACTTAAAAAATGCTTCGTTAATATTACATGTGAAAATAAATGACCAAAATATTTATCGTATTACAAGACTTTTAACATATATATAAGAGTGAATAATATAACTGACGTAAAGTATTTTTCTATTGTTCCTTTATTCCGCACTAAGGCAAGTATCAATTATACAGTATATATTAAGTTTTAAATTTTTTTAAGTTTTGACTTCCAGCCTGTAGGCACTAAGCAGCCATGGTGGCCTCTTAATGGACCACAGATTCGATCAGATCCATAATAGCGGCGGACGAGTGGTAGAGAAAGCTGCACTAATTATGGAGATTGGTTCGAAATCGATTCCCATAGCCAATAGAATGATACTTTATCATGCGATCATCTGGGCATCGTCATCAGATAATTCTGCAATAAAGATGCCATTCTATTACTAACAGGATCTTTTTCACCACATCCATTGTGAGTTCGGTCAGATACACAACGGGGATGGCCGAATTGTGAGTCACTGGAACCGACATATCCGGACTACCCCATAAACAATTCCTGAGGAGTTTATCACACGGATTGGATCTTAGATTTCCCAGAGTGGTAGGCTGACGTTTAACCGCCTCGATTATTCTGCCGTTCCTCTGGGACAATTGAAAAACTATAGCAACAACTGTAATTCTTACGTTGTTACCAAGTGTTACAAATTAATCCATCAACAAATTTATAATCTTCCACTTTTAGCCTTTTTTTTCTTACTAATGTCGCAATTTTTTTTTTCAAATTTAACGTAGTCTAAATTTTTCTGAATTTTCATGTATAGTTCACTTCGAAGTTTGTTAAAAATGTGGTATAGTGTATGATAGAATAAGCCGACATTCAGCAACATATACTGAAAACTCTAAATCTAATCCTAATCTAAATCAGTTTTCTCGATAACAAGAAATTAAAGAAAAATAAAAGAAAAACATTATTTTGGTTCTTCAGAATGATTACAGTTATGGCCCCATTGTATGCCAGGTAATGCCATCAGAAGCTCGCAGAAGCTTACAATTGTCAAAATTTCAGTGTTGTTCGGCAGTCTTCGAACTATACGGTACAAAGACATTGAGCACAGCTAAAAGAGCTGTGCTCAATGTCTTTGAGAAAAACAATGTCATTAAGCTGAGAGAAAAAAGTGCCGTGTTGCCGAATTTCCTACATCAGCCGTTTTGATCTGGCTTGAGGTAAAAGATGCGTTAGGCCATCATGTAAGGCGAGAGCTTTAGATGACCCAGATAGACCACGAACAGAAACGCTCGTCTGATCACAACACAAGCATGATAATGCTTTCAGTAGGGTCTATGTCTTTCATCCAAAAACAGGCAAAAGGCACACTATTAAACCCTGTATTTGTTAGTTACGGCAACTCAACACTTGGGCGATTTGCCTAGGGAGGATGCTTTCCGGGAGGATTTTTTTAAGGGAAACTGCCACTATTTAGGCGTTACAGACGTGGAAAAAACCCAGAAAACTCCACGTGACCACCCGTCCGAGTGAGGCGCGAACCCACAACCGAACTTCCAGTGTTCAGGGAACGAAAACCGCTTGGCCACTGGTGAGCCGCAAAACCCCGTGACTTCCAGTATTTTTGACAGACGACTAGCAGAAGCAAATTTGCATATTCGGCAGCCTATACGCACCCCAACATCATCGGCTTAGTTTGCAGTGTCGATGTGACAGAGAAGTGTGGACATCTACAAACTGGCAACCTATCTTGTTAAACGATGAATCCCGATTTTATTTGGGAACAGACGACCACCTAATTAAAGGACCGGTGGTTGCTACAAACAGCCATTTTCCAGCAAGATAATGCACGGCCATACATTGCTAGGATTTCCAAAATATGATTTCGTCACACTTCCTTAACTTGCTCTCTCTTCAGATTTGTAATACTATCGGGCGCCACTTCGTCCTTCTACCAGTGTCAGGGACCTGAAGCGGTATTTGAAACATCCACGAGGAAATCTGTGGCCGAATACCATATTGTGTTTGTGTGTTTCTATTCCCGACTGTATCTCTTCACCTGACCAAGTAAGAGAAAGTTCGAAAAGTTACTAAAAGTTCTTTTAAATTGCACCTTGGCTTAATAGGAAATTTTCCTTTTCTATGATATATTAAAATCACTTATTACTACCGTTTTCACTAATAAAGTTTCATTCGATTGCAACGTCACATTCTTGACGCGTAGCTTTTTTGTCAACGAAAGTATATGTATTTTATATATACAATAATTTTTTACGGAAACGATAAGTTGATTACGTCGTAAATTACTTTTAACCCCAAAACAGTTTTAGGTCTACTGTAACTAAAGGTATAAATGCGATTCGACTGTATTCTGTTTAATGGGTTTCAAATTAAATCTATTATATTTTAAAATTTATAAATAGTGATAATTTCAGATAATTCACCGTGTTCTTTATTTAATGTAAAAAATAATGAAAATTTTGAATAAGAAATATAATGATATTTATATTTCACGACCAGACAGTTGAGACATTAAATTAAAGACATCTTTCAGCAACTCTGAGGAACTGAGTTTTAATCTGGATCAGAAACTTCAGGCCATTTTTATAGGCCTTCTATTCCGGATATATTACGGTCAAATCCATAATGGGTATCATTAAAACTACTCTTTTAAAGCCGTTACAACAAAAGAAGTAACTGACCATTGAAATTTAGTGAAGTATAAGCTTACTCAAATTACAAATTTTATTTATTAATATTGTATTAGACGCTATTTTCTTTTCAGTTGTGAAAATTATGGTATGATGAAATAAACATAATGATAATTGGATAATTTTCAGACAGAACATCATGAATTACATAATTCTGATCCTATTAGTCACATCCTTATGCCAAATTTTACCTGCAAATACATACGATGCCAGTAAGGTCAATTCATCTTCATGGCATCCGGTACAGGTTTTTTTACGTAGTACTTTACTGTACACGCAGAAAATTCAATTAAAATATAAATTATTGTATACGTTTTAGATTTCAAAAAGAGATAGCCCGATCGAATGGAAAAGTTGCAACGATGATGGACCAGTAAGAATGACTAGTCTTGTTTTATTTCCGAANTTTATTTATTCGCTATTAGATATAATTATAAAAGTATTTAAAATACGTTTCTCATATATTCGTTTGTATTTCCAGAGTTCCTACTTCTTACCACCTGTTTCATTTAAAATACCAGATATTCCCCTTGCTGACTTCTTAGCCAAAGGAAGCTACAAAGCAATCGTAAAAGGATCTCAATTCGGAAACGAACTATTTTGTTACACTGTATTTTTTGCATTAGGTTAATAGCAAATATGTATTTTTATCAAATGCTTAACCACGACGAATTTTGAATATATTGTATTTTAGTTTATTAAATTTATAATTGAATAAGTTGATTGCACGGTTTAAATTAAGCTTAGACCGAATACGAATCACTATTAATTAATGCGCTGTCAACGATAATTATTCACATGTTTTTTCTTTGACAAAACATTAGATTTCGATAAGTGAAAATAATCTTTAAAGACTAGCCAAATTTCCATTAAAGTCCGTTTAAGTCCAGAGAGAGAGAAGCCAACAGCATTAACATATGGTCTATGAGTGAGCCTAAATATAAATGTTCTTTAAAATTCAATTATGAATTATGGCAATGTCGAATCCATCAATAAATAAACAAAATTTGCTGTTGTATCGTGTTTAATTCGAATATATATAAAATTAAAACACTATTTAAAAACAAAAGCTTACAATTTAAAAAAATCAAAGAATTTTTTTAAATTGTAAGTTTTTTGATTTTAAATAGTGTTTTAATTTTTGCTGAATTATGTACTGTACAATGTAATATGCTATATGTATAAATTTTGGGGAATGCAACTGTAGTATGCTAATTTAATGTTTGTTGTATTTTTAGAGAAAAATCTTAATAGAATTTTGTAAATTATCTTTCAAAGTAAATAAATAAATAAAAGCATGATTAAAATTAACTTTTAAAAGGCTGCCAAATTTAACGTTTCAAAAGTAATTAATCCCTACAATTGAAAAAAATCGAAATGTCCAACTTTTATCATTCAGAACGTGGGCAATTTTTATTGATCACATGTCACTGAGAAGATACAATAATCATTCTCGCTGGTGGTCCCGAGTTCGAGTCCGATCCATTTTAAAAAGCTTCATGAATGTCAGTCCCAATCCTTCATTGTGCGGCTACACAGTTTATGTATTTGGTCGAATCGAAATTGCTCTGGTCAGCCGTTGACCACGAGGGGCCATGTTAGTGTTTTTAGCAACTCGGCCACTGACAAAACGTTCTTCTCTGGAGAATCGGAACCTAATGAGTGTCGAGAACACTCGAGTTTTTCAAAAGCAGTTTGGCCCAAAAATATCTATCCTTGTCACTCGATGCCCAGTCACCGTTGCGAACTTCGGCAAATCTATAATGATAATGGAAAAAGCCGTCTTAGTGATCACGAAAGAAAGAAGTTAAATTATTAATTTATTTATTTGCAATTAGTTACAAATAAATATATTAGTAAACATGTTTTAAATTTCTTTATATTTCCAGAAATCATACTCCATACCACTAATTAAATTCGATATGCCAGACGTTTTCGTTCCACGAATTTTTTAGGGTTACTACAAACTAGTTCTAAAAGGATCTCAATTCGGGCACGATCTTTTCCTTTTTATGTATACATGACAAGGAAAAGTATTGGGATAATGTTTTAAATGTTTTATCCTCTGGGTTTTGGCAAATTTCCATTTTTGAGACTCCTGAACCACCCAAAAAAGAAAAAAAAAATCTGAAAAAATTTTGTGATCCAGGATGGGTTAAAAGATTAAGAATCGAAATTTGGCACGGTAGCTCGTGTATAAGGGGCATTGATGCTGTTAAATTTTGATGGTTGATGGGCCAGAGGTAGGGAGATAATCACGTGTCACATCTCGAAAGGGGTCGTATTTAGTTAATGAAGCTTTTACTCCTTAATACCATTTACAAGTTTTATAAAACACATTCTTACTCTCAATATTAAGCTGTTTGCCATTTTTTAATTTAATACTTAATAATATAAAAAGATTTTATAATAAAATCTCACAACAGATTGCGCCACACAATTTTTTTTTACAGTATTACCATTAATAACATAAAATTTATTTTTAAAATAAAATTTAGCAACAGTTGGGAAACTTACGCAACTTATTGCTGGATATTTTTAAAACCATAATAACCTGCTTATTGTTTGAATTTTTACATTATAATTGTTTGTTTTGAAATAATATTTTATGTTTGGTTGAATTGAATGTATATGTTATTATACAGTGCGATCGTAAAGTCCCTCCGCAGCAGGCGGGAAAACGGGAGGCACTTCCAGGAAAGAAATAATGATACCATAGGCAGACCGCGCGTAGAGAGTTAAGCAACTCGTTGAATTTTTTTTATTCTGTTAATAAATTATGGTTCATTTGTATATAATTTACAAACTATTTTAACGACTACGAATATCAAGATTTCGGTTGATTAAATCCCGGTTAATGCGCTATTATACGATGTATAATAAAGTACTTGTAAAGAAATAAGTATAATGTTAATGCACTGTACTATAACCGCGCTACTTATCTTCAATTAATCAATCAATCTCAAGAATAATATTCATCCAATAATTACTTAGATATCAAATTTAATATAAGGGAAATTTGTATGCACAATATAAACAACAGGCTAAGGCAACTGCACATAGAACTTGCAGTAAAATGGCTAATAACCACCTCTGAAACTTTACACACATTACTCAAAAATGGATGATGAACCTCTTCAGAAATTAGAAGAAATGAAATTTAGATGAGCCCAATGGTTTGGCTTGCTTGAAGGTTTGCAGGAATGACTTGAAAAAGTGTAAGGCTTTTTATAGCAGATAAGGTGGTGGTCAGGTTTTTTGTAGCTTTTTGATATTGTGATAGAACTCGAACAGTCTTCATTAATGGCCAAGTCAGAAGACTATCAAATAGGTTTTTCTTTCTGCTGGAAAATGATTTTGAGAGTAAGGTTGGGTTTTTCCAGCTAGATAATGCATTCATTTGTAATTTCTACTCAACTGAAATACAGCTTATAGAAAAAATCTTAAAATTATAAAATGACCTGCAAAGTCTTGAATCCAATTTAGAATGTGCAAAAATGTTTACATAGGCAGATACAGAAAATTTTATGAAAGTTAGAATTGCAGCAGCAAACTATAAACTTTCTGGCTTAAGTTTTCCATTGCAGATAGGCTTCATCAAGGAAAATGGTCACCACTTCAAATTTTTAAAAATACTATTTTTGTATTCTTTTAACTATGTTTCCATCCAGACAAAATATTTCTAATATTTATTGAAATGAACTCAAAATTAGAAAAAAGCATATATGCACTCCTCAAAAGTGAAATTGCAACACCACAAAGGAATGTGCTTAGCAGAACTGGTGAGAGATATGCAAATGACTAAAAGAACAAAGATATGCAACAGACATCTGCTTATTCAATAACAAATATGGCCACCACAGTCAGCTATATGGCCAGGCATACTATCAATGAGGCAATTAATGGTTACCTGTAGTATCTCTTGCCAAGCTGAGTCCACTGCCACACATCTATGATGTGTGAAGTGATCCCTGGTACATCTCGTGTTGGATGAAATCCCATGGGTGTTCGATGAAAGAGAATTCCAGTTGGACTGCCAGCTGGGGAAGGATGCAAATTCCATTCGAGCCAATGAGAGTTCGCCTTGTGATGTGCAGTTGGACATTGTCTTGCTGAAATGGGCATTGTTGGATACAGCTTGCCAGTGGCTGCTGAACCACAAGCCCCACAATTCATATGACATACTAGTCCACTGTCAGAGTATCAGAAATGTGCATTGGGGCTGTCTGCTGATTGAACATGATGCTTTCCCAAACTACAATGCCTGGTGTGGGACTGGTGCAATGCTCAGTAAAAAGAGTTGATATATAGCATTCCCTTGGATACCACCAAAAACATCATTTCTTCACAGACAGAAGCGGGATTCATCCATAAACTACTGATGTCAATCAGTGGTCCAGTTGCAATGACAATGTCATTATGTCAGGCTTGCAGCCCTGTGTCGAGCAGTTAATGGCACCCACATTGCTGGTTGCAGTGTGTGCAGCCTGACTTCACCCAACCCATTGCAAGTGGTTTGGATGGACAAAGACACACCGTTGATGGTGACAGGCCACTTTGGATGTCATGTGCCATGGGGAATGGGTCCTGACAGACCGTTTGGTGAATCTGCCTGCCCTGCCCATGAATTGTTGTATGCTGGTGAAATCCACTCCCTCTTCAGTGTGTTCGCAGATGTTCCTGCGTCCGTCATTTCACACATCACTGAATGATATGTCATGCCTAATATGTGTGGCAACTATGTGCATCAAGGTCATGCAGCTCCAGGATACAGTCGTGTTTCCCAGCCATTAACTGATTGTTTTCAGCTTGTTGTCTGAGGCATTTTCTACACTTCTTCAAAAGTTTGGCTGCTGCAAACCATTGCTGATAGCATTTAAGCATGAGCAGGGTGCTGGTCTTTATAGCCATAAAATGGGTACCACATGACCCGATGTGTACACAAGCTTAATCATTTGCACATATCTGTCATCTCTATTGATCCTGCAATTTGCGTGTAGCCATGTGCAAATTGCAGGACCAATCTGTGATCAACACTCCTCAAAAGTTAAATCGCATATATACATTCTCTGCTGAAAAAAGAAAGCCCATGTGCTCCAAATGAATATTTGTTTTTCTTCACTAAAAAAACAGTCTTTTTGATGTGATTTAGGAAGGTTTAATTGCTTGTATTGAGACTTTGAGAAAATAGCTCAAATCTTCAACACAAGCAATTAAACTGT
This sequence comes from Centruroides sculpturatus, assembly GCF_000671375.1. Taxonomy (NCBI): domain Eukaryota; kingdom Metazoa; phylum Arthropoda; class Arachnida; order Scorpiones; family Buthidae; genus Centruroides; species Centruroides sculpturatus. The sequence goes on from NW_019385084.1 coordinate 316,665, forward strand.
CCTAAATGATATCAAAGTGTTTTCTCAGTGCTTTCTGATTTTGGCTGCTTATTCATAATTAATGAAGAAGTGTCAACATTTTCAGTACCACACACATTTTTATTTATAAATGTATCACTGCATTAAGAGAAAACAATTCTCCTGCTGTTTTAAAACCAAAATGGATTTAAGCCAGGAACACAAATGCATAATGTAAGGCATATATCAAAAAAATACATGAATATTTTCTGAAGTTTCTGCCATAATCAAGTAGAGTACATTTCTTTTTACACAATAAAAAATTTTCTATTAATTTTAACCAGTAGGAGAAATCTCTCATTGTAATCAGCAGTGCTAGATCAATGGATACTTGTGCCTTAGATGCAACTGACTTTTCCACCCCTTTCCAGAAGTCACCAACAGAAAGCACTCTAGATTAATATGCCTCAATGTCCTTAATTTATTATATTATTATTTCATCCACTAGTACATATCTATTAGCAGGACTTATTAGACTGGCTTGAAAGATGATTGGATAATTAACAAAAGAAGTGAACAATTTTCCATTCATGTCTCACAGGTTTTGCCTTAGGATATTTTGTAAATTTGATGGTAACTACANTTAATAGATATGTACTAGTGGATGAAATATTATTATAGAAAGCACTCTAATATTATAGAAGATACTCTTGTATGAAGTATCAATAAACAACTTCAAACTATATTTAAGGAACTTCTGTTTTTGGCTTATTATTTTCTCTTCTTTGAACATCTTTGGCTGCCCCCCACTCATCTTGCCACTTGAAGCAGTCGCCTCATCACTTCATCCATTGTACAGGCCCTGATTAATAGGCTCTATATTATTAAAAATGACTCTTTACACCAAAATATATAGAAAGCATAAGATGTTTAATGATGATTGGATAATTAACAAAAGAAGTGAACAATTTTCCATTCATGTCTCACAGGTTTTGCCTTAGGATATTTTGTAAATTTGATGGTAACTACAATTTTCCAGATTTGCAAGTTTTACTGTACTATACCACTGTCTTACTGAAAATAGAAAGTAGTACTGTAATTCTATGCAGAAAAACTTAAACCAGAAATGGCAATATTGGGATGATGTATCAAAAGAAACTCTGTAGAAATAAGTTATACCAATGGTGCAGGTGCACTTGGTAGGTAACATTATCAGACTGAATGGGAAGTCAATTGACTAAGAGAATTAACTGACAAACTTTAATTGTTACAAAATTCCATAAACTTTGTGGACACATTTTTTTGTTAAATTCTTACAATTCTTTAATAAACTTCATACTAATATGTTTAAAACTGGTTTATTTATTGTAAAATTATATTCATAGTGCATTTATAATAATTCAATAAATCTTAACATTTGGTGTTCATAAATTTTCTGAAAATACTCCATTCCATTAACTTTTTGACAAACTCTAACTTTTTAAATACAATCTGAATTCTGTTTTATTGGAGTGAGCACAAGTAAAAATTGTTTGCCACTTCCCTAATACTTTCGAGCAACCAAGATCATCACCAGGAGAACATGTGTGATAAACTTCTTACCAAAATCACTGATTGCTGTTCATGCATACATCATTAGGTTAAATGATTCAAGTAAAACAAAAATATTGGCCTGATAACAAAAGTCAAAAACTTCAAACAATTTAGATAAGAATTCTATTGTTGGTGTTCTGATGATGAGCTCCAATTGGCAAAAAGTGATGCAGTGATTGATTTAAATGTGTATACTCAATAAAGTGGAATTTGGATTATTACGTTTTATGAGCATTATCATCATGAAGTATCATATGCTGTTTTAAATTATATTTTCTTGAAAATCCTTTTTTGCAAACTTCACAAATAAAAGGTTTTTCATTATTGTATGTTTTCAGATGAGAATATAAATTGTAAGGCTGAGTGAATTGACGTTTGCATATATGACATGAAAAAGGCTTCTCTCCCGTATGTAACAAAATATGCTTTTTTAATCCTTCTTTTCGTGAAAAATTTTCTTTACATATTTCACACTGAAAAGGTTTCTCACCAGTATGAGTTCTAGTATGTTTTCTTAAAGTCTCCATACGATTGAAAGTCTGTTTGCAAGTATCACAAGTGAAAGGTTTATCCCCAGAATGAATAAGTAAATGTTGTTTTAAATTACTCTTCTGGGCAAATCTTTGATCACAAACATCACATTTGAAAGGTTTTTCTCCGGTGTGTGTCATCATATGTGTTTTTAAATAAGATCTTTGGTTAAAACCTTGTTTACAAACTTCACAAGTATGTAATTTTTCTCCAGAATGAATTCGTTCATGTCTTCTAAGAGTAGAACTGTTTTTAAACTGCTTTTCACATTTACAACACTTGTAAATTTTCTTATTCTTTCCATCTTCTTCTTCTGTAACAAAGAGAAGTTGAAAAAACATTTTAATATATATTAAAAATTAATACTTTGTTAAAAAATTGAATTATTAATTTAAAAGATACTATGTATTTGCTTTCTTTATAAATTACTATATTCCATAATAAGATATTTGAAAAAGTCTTATGAAATTTTCAACAATTATTCTTTAATCAAATTTAAGCAAATAAATCTGGATGCAAGTTTTTGATTTGAATAATAATTATTTAAAAACACAAGCAAGTCAAAAATTTCCTGTAATTGTGGCATAGTGCTGTAATGGTAAAACATATTGCAATGTCAACACACAGTGTGAATAATCCAACAAGAGAAAAAAACGCACAATATATACATATATTCTTTATTCAGTTTGCATCTTGTTAACAGGATTCTTTTGGATTCCAACACTCTTCACTTTACAATATCTATATTCTTACAGTTAATATCCAGACAGGGTGTAAAGACTTGAACAATTGATTAAGTCTAAGCACCTNAAAAAAAAAAAAAAAAAAAAAAAAAAAAAAAAAAAAACTGTAGCTAAACACTTAAAAACTAATTACATACTATACAGGAAGAAAAGAAATAGACATAGGATAGCAGGATAGATCAGGATAGTAAAGATTGGAGTATCCAAATATAATATATCAATGGTCTTGAAATGATGATGATAATCTCTGAATTCTCTTCTCAAAAATTATATATGGATGGTTCCCGATCTCCACTAGATTCACTATGGCAACTTCCAAAAGTTCTTATATTGAAATATATTGGATTAACTTTTGATACCTGCTTACACTTATCTTTTGTATCTAGTCGCTGATGAAACGACCTAGAGCACTTCTCCACATGGCCTATCTCTGAAATGTTCCAGCCAAGAGGAGAGTCTTGTCCATCTCTTTAGTCGTTTTTCTTTGTTTCATATGTAGGTCACCATCACCCAAAAAGGAGAAAGGTTAGGAAAGAATATTCTAGAAGACGATAGACAAAAGAACAAAGAGGAAGAAAAGAAATAAAGAAAATACATTATATACAAATTATGGCATACTACCATAATATGGAATCACTCATCTAATTACCTTCAAAATAGGACCTTTCAGCACACACTCCCCATCAGTCCTGTCATTATTGGAAGCATCATTAAAAGGCTTTTTTTGGAATATTCAAGAGTTCAGCTGTCACATTCAATTTGATGTCCCCTATGGTTGCAAAATGAGTTCCCTTGTAACCCATTTTCAGCAAAGGAAATAGCCAAAAGTCACTCAGGTAGAAATCTCATGAGAATGGTGGTGGATAATGACAGGAAGTCTTTTGTCAGAAAAGAATTATTCACAAATGATAAGTGACTGTGTGTGTGTTTGTGTACAACAAGCAATGAAATGTTATCATTATGCAGAAAACATCTCTGGAGAGTGGTTTCTGTATCACAGTAACATGCCATAACATCCCCACTACTTGTTGTCTTCAAACCAAATTTCAAAACCTATGCAAAACTTGCATGTAGAAATGACCAATGTGCACAATAGCCAAACTCCTAAATATTCCAAGCCTTCCAATGGTGTTTCAAACAATGATGGAATCAATGGGGCAAGTGTGTATATGTATGTTGAAGGGTTCTACTTTGAAGGTGATTGGATAAAAGTTTATAATGTTATAAACTTTTATCCAAATTCCAAGAAATTTTTGACTGTCCATATATTATCATAATTTCTTGCTTATTATAATCCTTTTTTGTTGGTGAAAAAACTCAATTATGTAATTTTTATAAGTTTGCATGGTTATTTATTTGCTTTTTTAATGCTTCAGCAATGAAATCATGTAAATTGTAAAAATATTTAATAATTACAAAAATAATTATTCTAAAATTTAGCAAAATACAATAAAATGAAATAATATTTCATTTTAAAGCAGCAAAATTCAAAATTGTTATATTATTCAATTTTAAAATCCTTGTTGATATTTACATCTGCTGAATATTTGTCAAAAGAAAAACCAAATCAAAAAAATACTTCAGGATACTTTGAACTACTTTTACAGCATAATAGTTATTCAATATAGTCAGAGTCTGCTGGAAGCAGGTAAAGCAGGTTCCAGTTTATAACACCAAGCTTCAGGGAGCATCAATGGTTTTCCAGAACTGAAGTATATTTCCTTCCACATTTATGTTATTTTTCAATCGTTTTACCTTATGACTTCTTAATTTTAATACAACCTTTACAAATAATTGGCTTTTATACTTTAAAACAAGGTCAGGCTAAAATTTTTAACTTGAACATGTTTTATAATTCAAGAAATTTTCGGCAGTTTGATTTATGCCATGATTCAGCATATTTTTATTTTGAATTGGCTGCAATAGTGATGGGCAATAATTGTATCATAATCAATCGATAACAACATTGAATGCAACAAGAAGCATTCAATATTCTATCAAATATTTGACAAATTATTTGCAATACTATCAAATATTTTGAAAACAGAAAATAGGCAAACAAAAATATAACAAAACATATTTTATTGCACTTTTAATACACTATTTACAAAATTCACATATGAACTAATTGTAAGGTCACTATATAGTGAGTTTAATTCATAGTAATTCATTTTACTAAATTTTTCTTTTTTGGTTGCAAGCAATTTTATTTTTTGAATTTTATTTGAAGCTTTGGAGAAAATTCTCTCATTAGTTACTGGCATTCCAACCATGCATAAATATTTCACCATAAATTTATATTGTTCCAAATTCATATTTCAAAAATTTTTGGATTTTCTTTTCTTTGGAAAAATTTGGATTTTCTTTTCTTTCTACTATTGGTACATGAAAATAATGGAGGAGAGGAGTTAATTCTTCCTTTATTACTAGAATTACCCCTCAGACAATAGACAATCCTAGTAGACAGTCAATGCAAGTAATCACTATATTATCATTCTATTAAATTATCTGATACTTCACAGTAGACTACACTAAAGTTATTCAATAGTATTGATATTACATCATCAACAACTATCGCCTAATTGCAAGTAAACATGTGTAAAAAATGGAAGAAATACAAATTGAAAAAATGCTTGTTGTGATTGTGTTAATTTCAAAAAGAAAGTATTATTGGAATTAGTAGGGATTATTGAAATTATTATAAGAAATTACCAGAAAATAAAAAGACAAATGCTACTTCTTCCAAGTGGAAAAGAGAGATACCTGCCTAGGAAGTATTATGCAAAGTATACAATGGTACTCAAGATGGCATGCAAAGAAATAATAAACAAATTGTGGGATTATTATAAAAATTTAAAGAAAAAAAAAACCTTGAAAAAAAGGTATAGACATTTTTCATTCACAATGAATATGACCATTATGGGTTCAGTTAGGCCCACAGTGGGATGACTGAGTTATGAGAGATGAAGCCTGACATATGTGGGACAGGTGTCCATGAAAATTTCCAGGGGTTTTTTTGACCATCCAGATTCAATCTCAGATCTCCAGAGGTAGACGGATGCTTTAATCACCTCAGGTATCCAGCTGTCTGAGTTTATATTTGAAGGAATGATGAAACAAGATTAAACAAGAAAGGATATTTAAAAATTGTCTAGGGTATTATAAAAGAAATTAATGTCACCTACTTTAAGAGATCATTTTCATCTAATTAGAAAACATAAGATAATTTTCAATATTCAACATAATATACAAAAACAGAAAAATTAATACACTGTTAAAACATTGCTTGGACTTGGAAATTTACTTAATAGGCAAAATCAAACAAATATCAAAAATTGATTTTGTCTCTGGGATAAAATATTTACAAAACTCATAATAGTGAAGACACTTGAATTTATATGTAAAAGAAAACTGACATTTTTTTGCTGCATAATTTATTTATATCATCCATTATATATCTTACTAACTATACTCATTTTCATAGTCAGTGCAGAACAAAACTTTTCAAAATTAAAGTTATTAAAAGTTAAAAGACTTTGATCGCATAGAAAATATTAAATAGATTATCTGCATTAGTCAAACAGCTTTTGCTGAAAGGGGAAAAACTATCTTTAATTTCTATCATGTAATTTCTAATTATTATTTGTAGAATAATATTGCCCGATTAATTTGGCTAATGTTTGGGGTTGATTATTAATACATTGAGTTCTTGAGATGTTCATATATCTAAAAAAATCATTGGAAATTTGCAACAATAAAGGTTCAGTTTTATTTTAACTTAAATATACAAAACATATTCTTAAACATGTTTATGTTTTCTATGCATTTATTACTATTTTTATCAATTCTATCATTTAAAAAATAGTATTATTATTATTTTCTTTGATATTTTCTGATTTATTAAATAGTTTATGTTTGTGTTTTCATAATTATTACCATTAATCCAAAATACAAATTTAATATGCTTAAAAATATATATGGATATTGCTTAGAGTATTATATATTCTTGAGTTGACTCTTAATATAATGTTTTTTTGTGATTATACATTAGATGATGTTCATAAATATATATTTATACAAGTAATGTTTAACTGATAGCTAGAAATCAAATATATATTACTTTACCTTGAGAATCATCCAAATCGTCATCATCATCATCTTCAGAATTATTTTGGTCTTTACCTGATTGTAAGTTACTTGAGATTGATAGAGATTCTGAACTGCCAGCATTTATTTCTTCTTTTGATACAGAAACTATGTATTTTAAATTAATTATTTTATTTTATTTTTACATTATAAAATATATTAATTTTTTTAATTACCATAATTTCATGAGGATAACCTATAACAACATATAACCCCATACCTGCTTTCAAATCAACTTTAAACATATATTACCTACTAGTTATCTAGATGAAATTACAGTAATAATTTATGTAATGATTATATTAGCAATATCAAAAACAAATAATTCTTTTGCCATTAAAATAAATCAGTGTTTGTTGAAAAATCTATAAAGCATGCCTTAAAAATCTTGGATAATAAAATTTTCCTTACCCTCTTCTTGTATTTCATGTATATCTAATTCAGATGTTTCTTCCAATTGGGAATTATCTTCACAGTTATCATTATGACATATATTGTTCAATTCCATCGATTCATCAAATTCCTTATTTCTCGTTAATGAAGAACTATCTAAATATTTTAATGTTTCATTAATTTTAATATCAATATAAAATTATATATTAAACTTCTACTGTCAATGTTAAAATTTTCCATTGCATTGTATTGATTATCAGAATAATTCGTTAAATTATACTGGATCAATACTGATCTTGTTTATTAAATGACAAATTTTACATTAATTAATGACCATTCTATTATTTAAACTCAACTATAAATTTATTCATTTTTTATAAACAAACCTGGTAGTTACATTCTGCAATGAATAAAATAAATCATTTGAATTAATTTTTATTTTTCTGATAATTACCTGACATTTAGCACCAATCAAGCAGCTGATTAAAGAAAAATATCTATTTTCAATGTAAAAAATATTATACAATCTTTTCCATTTCAATATAAGTTAGTGTTGATGCATTTATTTTTATACAATATTTCAATAAATAGTTTAAAAGTATTTATATAATGAAAGCTGAAAGTCTAAGATATTCTTCTATTAGCAGTACCATCAGTTTTGGTAGTTCTTTTTCAAAATTTGTTTTATCACTTCAATTTTTTGTAAGACAGTAAAACAAAAAAGAAAGAATGTTCCTTAAAAATTCTGTCATAATATCATAACAGAATGCATTATACGAGTGATTCTCAAACTGTAGTGCACAAGGCCCTTCTCAGAGGCACAAAGAAAAATTATTGTTATTATGACTACAGTATATTCATTTCATCATGCAAATTTTATTTCATTTAGCAATGAGTATCTCTGTATACTATTTTAGTTTTATTTTTTGTTTAAAATATAACTATATTTTAGTATATAATTATATACTATCAAAAAATTGTAAGATGATCTTAAGATGTATTTTATTCTAAAACAGCTAACTTGTAAGAAAGATAAAAGGTCAATATGTTTTTAGAAAAAAATGTAAAAGGTGCAAGAATTTTTTTTAATGAAACAATAAGGTATCTCTTTAAACAGTTTGAGAACCACTGCATTAATACAATGGAACCTCACTCTTTTCATGCATAACATCTCAAATTTGGTTACCAGAAAGACTAAATAATTTGGTATACAATCCATTATTATCTGAAGTGATATTTATAGGATAAAGAAACATTTCCAAAATAAATGGCCACTGCTGGAGTTTTGACTAAATTTGGTTTTTAAATATTGTATTAAAACTTAAATGAATTCATAAAACAAACTATTTATGAGAGTTCATTTTTTAAATCATAAAATTAAGTAATTATGAATAATACTATATATAATTACAAATCTATAAAATTTAAAAAAAAGTACTGTGGAAATCACATTCAAATACTAACCCAAAGAAACCCGTTGCCGATCATTTTCAGATTCTCTAAACGTATCAGTTAAATCTTTATCATTTTCCAAAGATTCAATTTCTCTAATTTTTGTCGGAGAATCACTATTACCGGAACAGACCGAAGACCTCTTCCTTTTAATCTTTTTCTTTTCGTCAGTCGAAGGTGACATCGACATATTCTCGTTAACAGGAAATAGAATTTCTCCCTCGTTGGTCCTTCTCGCAATATCTACCAAACCTTTAATATTTAGTATTTCTGCAGTCTTAAGGAGTTCTGTTAACTGTTGTTGTGTAACATTAATTTCGCCTTTATAAATGAAATCTATCATGGCTTTCAAATCTGTATATTTGACATCCTTCATTATAACAATGGGATGTTTACAAGGATTTTCAATAAATAAAGCTTGAAAGAAAGGGCTGCAAGCTGATAAAACTATTTTATGAGCCTTGAGGCTTAAACCTTCACAGGCTAATGTCACATCTACTAATACTTCATTGGATAACAGCTCATCGAAACCTGTCAATAAATTTATTTTGTGATTGTCCCATCTCAAGCAAAACTGCTCAGTACCCATTTGAAGATATGTTGACCAATTTATAATTTAATTTATTCTCAAAAAAGCCTGTAATAACAACAAAAATTGCAATAAGTTTTTATTTTTAAAGTAAATTGGTAATGATAAAAATTAAATATATCCTTAATGTATTCAAATTCAAATTTTATAATTAAGCATTTTAATTAATTACACATATCTATTTTTCTTTGTTAATTACAATAACTATTTTATAATTTTTAAATTAAATTAAATTTAAAAACACATGTTTCAAAAGTGAAACATTGTAAGTTTCAACTTCCGGTTACGCATGCGCATTATATTCATAATTTAAATGTAACGATTAAATTTTTAAAAAATATAAATCTTTACGTTTTCCTACATAAAGATATGCATAAAATTCATACAAAGCCATTTTTTTAAATTCTATTTACGTTAATTTTTATTTAGTACTTACCCAAATAATTAACTAACAACAAATTTGTTTAATAGTACTTTGAAATACAGCTACTATTAACGCTCGTTGCGCCACTTGCTTTCGATGTCGATTGCGCCACCTGCCAGTTACTCTTCTTCTTCTTCTATTTTTTTTTTCTTTTTTTCTTAATCGGCAAATTATAAAAATTTGTTTAATTGGAAGCTACTGTTTCGAAATTTCCTGTTTTTAATGTAATTAAAGTATAATAATTTGTAAGAAATTTAAGAGCATAAAATAAACAAAAAACTTCACACGACGTCGTAAGACGCGATGTTTCAATATTAGACGTTTTTATTCTATCTTCATCGCTTTCATGGAGCTATAAATAAACTAGGAAGGCAGTAGTGGAAACATTTCTATTGAAGCCAATCAAGGTCACGCTTGAGGGTATTCCGCCATATTGCGCGGGACAAATTTGTTAGCAACTGAAGGGTAAAAATAATCAGAGAGTAAACTTTACTCTGGAATTACCAGAAAGCCGGATAGTCTCGAATTTGGAAAGCTGTGACACGTTGCGCGATCACGTTATTTTGATTTCTGTGGCGCGTGCATTACACGACGACAGCTCCAATATGACCATGGGCATACGATGTTTTAAAAATAGTTTCATTCTTTACCTTCCATTGTTCATTTTATATTTTAAGTATATATTTAACCTGTGTGTAGAAAATCGGGAAATCCAGAAATCTGGATCTCTTTCCGCTCCACATCTGGTTCGGTACTTGAAAACGAAGCGAGTAAGCAAATTTACTAGCCCAGTATAATTGGTACTGGCTGTATTTCAGTAAATACGTTCATTGTTTCCCGTTAGTAAACATGCTTAATGTAATTGAGCCCTTACATTTAGTGACAGGCAGGGGCGGATCTAGGTTTTTCGGAACCTAGGGCTTATTTGGGGCTTAGGGCTTATTGGGCCTCCAATGGGGCTCCATTTTTTGTTAATACAAATAATACTATAAATTATCATTATTTGCTATAAGTAATAGATATGTATATATCCATGGTGCGGTTTACTTTATATTACTTTTAAAAAATCAATTTTTCAAAAATATTTCCTCAAAATTGATGAAAAAACTTTATGGGTTAATTGTACATAAATAACCCCCGTTTTTTTGCCTGGACCGCATTTAATCAGAGACAAAGCTTTTATTCGTATTCTTTNCCATTAGAATTTGGTACATGCTAGGTTTTACTAAAGACGATTAGTAAATATTGGTTTTGGAACTAAAACTATGAGTATTTTAATAATCATTTATTACAATTATTATAAACAGTCAATAAGTCCTATTTATTAATAACTAGTGAAACAGTTTAAAAATACTTTTTTACTGCTATAAGTTATAGGTATGTATATATCCATGGTGCGGTTTACTTTACATTACTTTTAAAAAATCAATTTTTCAAAAATATTTCCTCAAAATTGATGAAAAAACTTTATGGGTTAATTGTACATAAATAACCCCTGTTTTTTGCCTGGACCGCANAGGAGCGAACGAAATATTTGTTACATTTTGTAATTTGGACCCTACTTCTGCACGTTCTCTAATGAGGTAAGAGTTTGTGTCATCCACGGTTGCGTGACGTCGTGATTCTAGAACACAGTAGTCACTAATACGTTGTCTGAACATTATTACTATATTATTAACATTAACTACTTTTACTATATAATAAGTGTTCATTGTTAATGAAAAAGTGTTAAAAATTTACCTTGGAATTATCTTCTCTTTTTTATTTAGCAGGCCACGAAAATTACGTCATTTATTAGAAAAATGGTAGAAATTTTACAATCTATTTTCTCGTTGTTTTATTTACGTTAATATTACATTAATAATCCGAAAACGTATTAATATTGCGTACGATTATTAAGTTAGTCCCAATTAAAAAAAAAAAAAAAAATACGACAAATACAAATTTTAAGTGTTGCCACCCGGCTGCCGATTTAATCCTCCTTCAAGATGTCGACGGTGAATTCTAGCTCTTCTGTTTATGAAAATTTGATGTTGTAAGTGAGGCGTTTGATTCAATTATATATTTATATTTTCTTAATATTAAGTTTAAACGAATATCGGAGGTTTCGTAAACCGAAATCAAACAACCTGTCTTATATTTGTTTGAAATATTTTAATTTGTTTAATCCCGATTCATTTCGTCGTGAAAATTTAATGTGTATATTTCAAGGGGGATATTTATTTAATTGCTACGTATTGTGAAATATCGTAAATATTAAATTCTACGCTATTTTTACATTAAGTAGCGAAGATTATGGTTATATATTTATGTCTGGTCGTTAAAATTAAATAATTAAGGGATTGATGTTTTAAATTGCCATTAAACAGGTTGGTGATATTTCAAGTAATTTGTACGTACCGGTACGTGTACATATACATAATTTATAGCTTCAGATGATTTTGAAATAAAACAGATATCATTGGTCACAGTAAATAATTTCAATGCGTTAAATATGATGGAATACGCTTTTCATATTTCAAATAGGAATTTTATATTACACACGTTCGCAGATTAAGACATAGATGTTTTAAAGACGATGGTACTATGCTGCTTTGCCATCTGATACTTGCCGAGAAGTCGTTCGTTCAACCAAAATGCTGATGTTTCCTTATTTCGTGGGCTGTCTTCGGGTGTGGAATTCGGAATATAAATTGTTACAAAACAAGATGTTCTGATTTTATATTCCGGATTCCGCACCCAAAGATGGCCTTTGACACAGGCCGAAAACATCAAGTGGTTTTTCCTTTGTCGTTGGGATCGCCGGCTATATTCTGATTAGATAATTCTTGAAAATTCTGTAATTTTGCGTCTGCAGGTGTATGAGAATGTTACCCGTAATTCGACAATCCAAATATTATGGTTTAATTATATTTTATTGGCTGATTACGTACATTAATAGATGCATTTCTGGCCTAGTTAGGTTTTACGTCACCAATACATTAAGCAATCATCGTGAAGTGCATTCTGTGTTATGTTGATGTACTTTTGTATTTAAGGAGACGGTCGAGTCTGTACAAATTACCAATGAGGGCCGTAAAATGTAAGTCGGCTTGAAATGCATCTATTTATGTAAGTAATAGTAGATACAGTGTAGATAAATAGTAGTGTACGTAGATAGTAGTACATAATAGTAGCCAAGTAGATATAATTAAACCTTAAGTTTTGGATTGTTGAATTGCCAGTAGTGTTCCTATACACCTGCAGATGCAGGATTATGGAATTTTCAAGAATAATCTAATTAATGTTTTTGCTGAATAAACATTTCTTGGCAAGCCTTAAGTAGTGTAGTACTGTTGTTTCTCTCTGTTGAGTGAGACTTACTATTGCACAGCCATTTTGTAAGAAACATTGTACAAATTATTACAAGCTTCCTAAAAGTAACTTATAAGTAACTATTTATATTATGAGAATATAAAAGTATCAAATAAAACATTAAAATAATTTATAGACTTTTCTATATGACTATATATATTACAATAAATATAAGTAATATTAACTTGTATGTTTTGTACTAATAATGTATTTAGGTCTAGGATAATCAATTTTTAAAGTTGGTAAGTGAAATATGAGGAGTTTTGTTTCTCATGTTTGCAGAAATATGTGTAAAAATAATTTGTTGCATGTTTCTGCATACTGAAATAATAATAAAAACTGTGGTTATTCAAGATGGAATAGCTACTCTAATTATACATTTTTATTTTTTTTTCAGATCTTCATAACAGGATCCAATTAAAATATTTGTCAAATTCAGAACTTTTTTCTAATACACTCGTAACATGCCATAAAATCAAAATTTTATTAACACTTCACTCATGTTTGCAGAAATATGTGTAAAAATAATTTGTTGCATGTTTCTGCATACTGAAATAATAATAAAAACTGTGGTTATTCAAGATGGAATAGCTACTCTAATTATACATTTTTATTTTTTTTTCAGATCTTCATAACAGGATCCAATTAAAATATTTGTCAAATTCAGAACTTTTTTCTAATACACTCGTAACATGCCATAAAATCAAAATTTTATTAACACTTCATTTATATTTTGTTCTTTCTAAATAATAATAAATATTTTATTTCATATTGTAATTAAATCATAAATATTTAAAGTAAAATATTTTTTGAACTGATAAAAAAACATATTAATAAAGGGAAAATCAAAGGTGATGTGTGAGATTTGACTTACTTAGATAAATCTCAACAAATTAATTATTAATATTATATAACAAGAAATATTATTCAAAGAAAATTTTAAGAAATATTCAAATATATTTTTTTTTAACTTTTATTTTATTTATCAAATAAAAGTTTTAAAAAAAGTTTAAAAAGGGTTTTAATGACTGTGAATTGCTTTCGGAATTTCTATATATTGCTCACTTTCTTACTACTACTGTATCTTAATTATTAAAGCAAATCAGATTCATCTCCAAGAATGAGAAAGATCATAGATAAAGCATAAAATCTTGCAAATCACACATATATATTTGATATGTATTGTGATATATGTATGCCATTAATTTATTTTACTGCTAGATTTTAATAAGCGTTACAATGGATATATGATATTAATTTTATATATCAGATTTCCTAAGAATTAGTGCATAGTATCATTTCTAAAAGTTTTTTTATTTTATATAATTGTATAAAAATTATTTTTTTCTTCATATTATTTATGCATTGTTATATTTCTTTAGAATAATTTATTTGTTTTTCAAACTTTTAAAAATATTAATTTGTACAATAAATCTTATCTATTGTGTTGAAAGTTTTGACTGTACTAAACAAATTTATAATTTATTTTTCTGTTACATTGTAGAGATTTGTAATTAACTGTTATCCATAGAAATTCATTATTGAAATAAATCTTAACTGACCTGAAATGTTTAATTTACAAAATTTTTGTGAATGAATTATATATTTATTCATTAATATTAAGAATTTTTAAATTTATACATAGTTGATAATTTATTATCTGTTTTTGTATAAATATTTGAACATTGATTTGTGAATCTGCTAAAATTTTATAGCAAATTGATAAGTGAAGTAATTATGATTGTTAATAAAATAATAATGAAGTAAAATTAACTGAAGAGCAAAGTAACTGATTATTGAAGCTTTGATAATTGTTTTAGAAATAGCTTGCTTATCTAAACTACAAATTTCTATTAGGTTATTATACTCTTTATTGCATAGGATGTAGTAAATATATAAATTAATTAGTTAAAAAAAATAAAAACATAATAAAACATGCCTAAAATGGAATATGAAGTTATGGTTACAATCTTCCATTTTATACAAGATAACATTTTTTAATACTTTTTTGCATTTCTCAATGTTTCAAGGTTCCCTGAGACCAAAAGATTTTTATGTTGAAGAGGTAGGGTAATGTTTTTAAAATAGTTAAATGATCTCCATATTTTTACAAGTAATTACTGTATTTAGTAATTTTATTTACATCTGAAGAGTTAAAGGTAATGGTAGCAATAATTAGAGATGATAACAAATAAAGAATGCAAAGAAAATTCAGAAACAATGCAAAGTGATTATTTATTACCTTGACCACAAGGAATATACATTGAATCCTTGACAACTGGCTAATTATTTTTTCACAAGATTCTCAATATTTTATAAGTTATGCAAGATTTTCTTTTATATAAAATAAATAATTTTAAATAAATACGAGATTAATATTTTAGAATAAAGAAAATATAGTAAAAATATTTTAATGGAGTTGAATCACATTCGTACTCTATTTAGTTTTATATTTTCAAATAGATTGTTTAAAAACTCCAGCAACAAGTTACTTAACTTTCCCAGTAACATTTAAAATTGTGTGTGTTGTGCAATCTGTCTGATATTTTATTATTAAAAACTTTTTATATCTTTAATTATAAAATGGCAGAAAGCATAATTTTGAGGGTAGGGACAGGTTTTATAAAGGTGGGATGCTACATTGTCTGATCATCTGTACTAATCGTGTCTAATGTGACTACAATAATTTTTTTACAGTAGATGTAGAATTTTACACATGTTTTTATCAATGATAAAAATATGTATAATCAGTAATTTAATAAATAATCATTTGATATCTTTGTTTTATGATGCGTTTCTTTTAATTTTGCTGAGATTAAAAACTAATAATTAAATATAATGTACATGTAAAAACAAAATACACACTGATTTTATTTTTACATATTTATATTATTATTATTTAAAAAATAATGAATGAAATTCTGTTGTTTGCATTTTTAGAAGAAATTCATTTCCTGTTGATAAGATTTATTATTTTTTTACAAAAATATATATCATTAATATTACTGTGTTAATTAAAGTTATTCTACTAGAGAATGAAATAAATAAAAAGATACTCGTGTTCTGTAAATTTTTTATATTTTGGTACGATGATATTTGAAAGGTCAAGTTGGCAACTGTGGTTCTAACCCCTCCAATTCGAAATTGAGTTAATGGTACTGTTCTTTAAAGTATTAAATATACTGTCTCTAAAGGGTGAAAGATTATTACAGTTCTGATTAAGTATTGATGAAAACAAAATAAATAGACATTCAGAAACTAGCATTACACCTTTACATTAGAAAACTAGCTAAACCTTTATATTACAATATTAGACTCAGCTTTTAGAAAACAGGTTTACACCCCTCAGCCTTTCATTTTTACTAATTATAAGTTTTTTAATAATGGAAATTATTCTGTTAAATAATTAATAAGTCTTTTCAATAAGAATTATAAAATTTAATTCTTAATAAAAATGAATGATTCAAATGAAAAAAAAAATCAAGTAACAAAACATTTGATTTTTTTTACATCCAACTTATTTATTTTATTTGTTTTGTTATTTTTAAATCATTGTTAATTTATCTGGATAAACACATGTATTGTTATTAATTTAAATGTGTAAATATTCAAAATAATGTATAATTAAGAATTTATAATGAGTTTAGAGTAAATTTTTAATGAAGTAAGAATTTATATTTCTTTATAATTGTCCAAACAAGTAATTTATTTAGAAAATTGTTAATTCTATAAATTAATGCAACCTATTTAAATAGTCAAACACCATTAATTTATTATTTTTACCACTTTGTCCTTTTTACATTTTTTCGTATATATTATCTACTTAGACTTTGTTTATTAATAGGACTTATAATACTGGTGAAGTTTCTGATTAGCAAGGAGAGGCAATCTTAATCAAAAGTCAAAACAAAATATCTTTAGCAAAGAGATCAGGTAAAAATAATCAGAAACTTCACCAGTAAAATAAGTCCTATTAATAAATAAAATCCAAGTAGACAATATATACACAGAAATCCATTAATTTATATATATGCCGCAGTCGGATTGTTAAAATAGCCGCTTTACAAAGCATATAGGCATTTGATTAAATGCACCATTTTATAATAAGGTTAACTATGTTTGGCCACTTTACAAAGAGGCTAAACCAAATCCTGCCAGATTGAATGTCATTTCATGTTTTATAATATGGCTGGCCAAATGATTAGCCGCTTTATAATGTGGCATTAGATAAACTGCCAGGTTGTCATATTTACTTCAGATTTTTATCACTTGAGGGCTAAGCACTGTTGCCAGATTTGACTGCCAAAATGGGCTACTCTTGTTTTAGTTTATTGCATAAAAACCGTTCAGCACATTGCTTTCTTTTTGGGCTACAAAGATTTGACTTGGCAACATAAATTATTTTATAGTTTGTTTTGGTCTAGAAAAGCAATACTTATTTCTATTCATATCACCTTTAGATGTATTTATGTAGTAAAATGGGGAAAATGGGCAAAGCATAATTGGATTTAAAGAAATCTTCTTCTCTTTATTTACGTTGTGATTTTACAAAAGTTATTCTTAATTATAATAAAATATCTAAAAATAAAAAATAAAAACATGTATTGCTGTTAGGTAAAGATTTTAAATGACCAATGAACAGTTAAGTTGATTAGTTATTATAAATTATTATATTATTTCCTAAAAGCAGGAAGTAATTCAAATACTGTACTTTTTTTATAATTTTCAAGTTTATAAATAAATAATTTTCATTATGCAATATATGTTTTTTACTTCCTAATATTTTCGTCTCCAACCTTAGTGAATAATTCACATTTTAGTAGAAGCCAAGATTTCTGCATTTTTTACAGTACAGCTAAACGTAGCCAGCCACATTGTAAAAACACAATATAATGACAATCAGCTGAACATTAGTTAGCTTTATTACAAAGTGGTGCTGTTTAATCAAACGGTTAGATGCTTTGTAAAACGACTAAATTAACAATCTAGCTGTGACACATATATATATATATATATATATTATTTGCTCAATTAATCAGTTTCAAATAAACCCCAGGTTGAAAGGCATGAGAAACACATTGAAGTACTGTATTTTATAGGTTAACTAGCTGTTACCCGCGACTTCGCCCACGCGGATTTTGCAAGCGAACACCATTTATATTCAGTATTTCAACAACCATAGTAATTGTTATATAACACCTACCACTGAGAATCAAATGAACTGTTTTCAATTTGATCAATTTTCTGGAATGTTTACAATCGTTCTATAATCGAACCAATATGCATTAACAAATTCGAATTTAAAACAGTTCAAACATTTGGTTAAAAAATCGAAATATATAAAAATATTTATAACAACGTCTGAAATGTTGTCAATTTAATACACCTAACTACTCAATGAAGACTAAATGTAGTTGTAAACAAAAAATTGCATCTAAAATAGTACAGTATAAGCTGTTTTTTCTGGTTAAGCCTTAATGCTCTCCCTCTCCCCCGCGGGGAAATTTTGAAAAATCCCTTCTTAGTGTGCATTCCCATGGAGTACCCTACTAAATCGCAGTTAAAAACAAAAAATCGCATCTAAAATGGTACAGTAGAAGCCATTTTTCTGGTTAAGCCTTAATGCTCTCCCTCTCCTCTTGTGGGGAAATTACGAAAAATCCCTTCTTACTGTGAGTTTTCATGACATACCCTAACTGTGTGCCAAATTTCACCTCTTAAGGTTCAGTGGTTTGCCCTGGGCGATGATGAATCAATCAGTCAGAACAAGTAAATTTATATATTTAGATGTAGCTTAGGGTTACAGAGAAGGAATTTAACTAAAATTTCCTCTCTCCAAATTGTCTAGAGTCAGATAGCACTTTCTATTCAATGTACAGTACATGGGAACATTTTATGAAATAAAATTATAAATATTGTTGAATATTAAGAGTGGGAAGGCCACAATTGAATTTATAATGTCATATCAGCCAAAAGATAATTAGGAAAACTCAAATTGTAAGTTTAAATGAGAAGATGGTAGTCAAGAACCTAATTCTACAATGACATTGAAACAAACACAAATGACAATATAACAACCAAATTGAAAAAGGCTGTATATGGTTAATTATAAAATTAGTAATTATTTTAAATGTTGTTGTTGTTGTAACTCATAAATATAGTCAATAAATGATTGTCTATAATACAGTGATCAATAGCCTTTAATCCAGCAAATCAATAAATTGAATAATGTTTTTGGCAGCATTTTATCGATCATCTTCAGATTAAAAAATAATAATGGTTACGCAACAGAAGATGAAGTAATCAAATCAGCTGGAATATTTATAATAAATAACTAATCCATCTTTAATTTCCCAATATTTTTTCTGTTTCAAACAAGTACTTTTAATCTTTTTAAAAGATCACTTTCAGGTTCAGTGAACATTATAACAGAATATTATACATTTCAATTTATTGATTTGCTGGATTAAAAGTTATTGATCACTGTAAATGGCTTCTAACATTAATTTGAACAATATTTAAGTAAGATTTGTACACTTTGTCATTTAGTTGTATTGTAATAAAACATTAAACTTTATGGTAGTTTTGGGCCACTCTAAATAAAATAGAAGTTTACAAATATTTGTGAAAAATATAAAATTGTAAATGTTTTTAATATGACGATTGAATGTTATCTTTTACTTAATATAATCATTATATGTTAAAATGTTTATCATTTAAAAATGTTTGACATAATTTTTGCAATTAATATGTATAAAACTATAAATGTATTATAGCAGCCTTAACAGATAGTTGTAATGAGGCATTAGTCAGATAATACTGATATAGATGATGTAGATACCGATTACATTATCAAAAATATATATAGATAACAAAGCCAAATTATACTACAATCAAATGAGGGAGTCTTCTAGCCACTAGTTANCACCTACTGTATTAATCTTCATCTTATTAAAAGAAGCAAGAGAGACTATCTGACAGTTTGTGAAAGTTACTAACATTGATTCTTTATAAATGAGATGTAATTAACTGAAATTTTTGAGTAATTATAAAAGAGAATTCTGTCAACTGAGTGAAAAAGTTCAGCTGCTGGATGCTTTGCATGTTATGACTGGTTGTTGCTGTTCTCTAATTTAAGGACAGAAATTTTTGAATTGAAATTATTTCCTTTGGTTATTATTTAGAATTGATAGTAGGTAAATTCTCTGTAGTCTGGTTGCTTTGTATTTTATTTGTTGTGGAAATTATTGATGGTGGTGTTTTTTTCACTATAAATTTGTGAAATATATATCTGCAATTTGGGAGAATCTTATCTGACAATTTGTGAAAGTTATTAACATTGGTTCTTTATTTTTGGTTCTGTAATCAGTTGCTTATTCCTATTATTTAAATATTTTGGATAGTTCTCCCCAAGTTAATTTTCAGTAATTTATTTACAAAATTTGAAGACTAAACATAAAAACAGAGACATTTTGGAGTCTTTGTCTCATCTATTCATAACTGTCGGAACACAATTAACAATAGCAGAGTTGACATTTCTGTAAAGTCTCTTCTTTACCTATTGTATGCAAATGTTTCAATACACATTGTCTTGGATTTTTTAAATTATTATTTCTACAACTGAATTTGTTACAAGTATCTGATGCCATAGGAATTTTTTAGATATTATAATTTGCAGATCACTCTTGACCAAAAAGTTTTTTTTTTTTTTTTAATTAATTCTTAATAGAATTTTGATATTTCCAGGTCCACATCTTGTATTAATTACAAAAAAATCAAAAGTAGGTGAGATTAATGGTCAATCAATATGGAGAGTAGAAGATACTGAAACACATGCATATGCACGAGCTTCATTGCATCTCACTGAAGATCAGGTCTGTAAAGTTAAAAACTAAAGATTTTATTTAAATTAAAAAATTACACTTTGTAATATAAAAATATTCACTAAGAGGTTGACTGCATTGTAACAGCTGTTGTACACAATTTAATTTTTCTTAATTATTTTCAGAATCAATATGACAAACAGTACCTATCGATGATACAATCTTTTCTTCGGACTCCATACTTTTATTTTTCCACATCTTATGATTTGAGTCACACAGTTCAACGATTATACAACACTAGTCCGGATTTTCTTCAAATGCCATTGTTTGAAAGAGTAATTATTTTGGCTTTATTCCTTACAATTAAATTTGATATAAAAGACAAAATCTTAGAGTAAAGATCTATTAATGATTTTTTTAGGGGGATCAAAGATTTATTTGGAATCATTATCTAATGAGGGACCTTTTAGCACAGCAAGAGGTAAGTATTCTAATTCATTTGGTTGATTTTTAAAACTATTTTTTTAATCTCAGAATTTTTTGACAGTTACATCGATACTGGCTGCCGGTAATTCATGGCTGTATCCTTATTTAAAAATTTTGAAATTTATTTATGGATTTTTAAATAAAGTTTTCAGATAAATAAAATTTTCAACAAGTTATTCTAAATCCATTAGAAGTGTTTGAGACCCAATTGATATATTGTATTTTTCTGTCTAACATGCATTCCTTTTGTCAGACTTGCTTCTCAAGTTACAATGCACTAGATTTAGATGGAAACTCAAAAATTCCTTTTACCACTTTATATTACCCTATCATTCCTTAGAGTTTTCTCCTCTTGACATATCGTGTGTGTTGTTTGGCTTTTTCTAGTTTCGATTTCATCAGTTGTGGTTCTATATTTTATTTTAGCTTTGACATATTGTTTTTCACAAGATTGCACAAACAACTTTTGTGTGTTCAGTGCAGTAGTACATTAAAATTGTCAGAAAACAGATTTTTTCTGACAATTTTAATGTTTTACTTTTTTGTTTTCGAGGTTTAAAAAAATCTGAGTGCACATTAGATTCAAGTAAATACGGTAATATAATATATAAATAGTTTCAATTTCATTAAAACTTTATTTAGTTTCCAATTGTAAGCATATAAAATTCTTACAAGAAATTTAGAGCTCACAATTAGAGACTTCTACTTTTAAAATCACAAAGTGATAATTTTATTTTTTTACTTATTACAGGATAATATTGGTATTTACATATTAACAAGACATCCATCTGTATAAACATTTGAAATTTCTTTCTTGTTTTATGTTTATTATATTTATTAAATTACTACATTCTCATTGTTCATTCATCTACATGTTCAAATATCTTCTTCTCTGCTTTGATTTGGGTTTTTGAGGAGCAAGAAATACTTTTTAGGTGATAAATTGACAGCATATAATGGATAAATGAAAATATGAAGGAATGAAGGACTTTGTGTAAATTATTGTTCAAGTTTTTATAAAATAATTTCTGTGTAAATATATATTTGGGGGTATAAGCTGTTTGTCTCTTCATTTAAGTTTATTGAATTTGTTTTGTTTAAAGACACTGAACTTTTAACTAGCAATTTTTCAGCTGGAATGTGCCGGTATATCATATGGACAGGTATCATAAAAAGTATCAATAGCTGGGACTATGTACTTCACCAGCATTGCTCAGTAAAACAACTCTATATTTTCAGTCACATACATGTATACCAGTAGTATTTTTTTTAGAAAAAGAGCACTGAATATATTCACAAAATAATATATCACAGATTATTTCAGTATCATTTAATTTCTGAGATCTTTGATTCTGGTAGGTGAGAAATGGTTACATTACACCTTCATCCATGCAGGACAATAGGATTTTGCAATGTAACACCTTCATCTGCTCCTGTCTTATTTCTGCAATATATACTTAATCAAATATTATCTGTTGTATATAGATAATAGACACTAAATATTTCTAATTCATTACAAAATGAATATTGATTTAAGGTGTTTCTACAAAATCATAAGTACCATTCATTTTCAAAAATAATGATTTTTTTAAAGATATAATTTTAAAGACTTTTAAGGTTCTTAGAACAGTAATAATAGAAAGATTTGTTTAATGCTAAACTTTACATAATTTTCTTTGTAAATAATCAAATTTTGTTTGTTTTTGACGAAGATAATTTTCCTTAACTGTATTATAGTTATATGTATAAAGCAATGTATTATTAACCAACATTCTTTTTCATGGATATTAATATCAAGGAGAAGTTGCTATCGTGCAGGAACACGTTTATTTATGCGAGGCGTTGATACAGAAGGACACGTGGCTAATTACATTGAAACGGAACAGATTGTAGAATACGATGGTTGCAAAAGTTCATTTGTACAGGTAATTATTTTTGTAGTAAATACAATTTTACATAAAATTCAACTAATATAACTAATGGATATTATAAAATAAAATGTGTGACAAGCAGAGGGCTAGGGGTTAATCCCTCCTGCACAGGCTGGTAAAACCCGGTCTCAGAGTCGATGGATGGCTAGGAGGGCAAAAAGTGAGTGGGGAGTGCATCGGTAAGCCGGCAGGCGTCCTTTCAAAGATAGGAGACAGGTTTAACAAATAAACAATACATTTATTGAAGTACTAAATCTAAGTTACAGGAGGCGAAAATAATACTAAGGTTATTGTAATGCGGTTATCGTATATGCTATACTATTTACATAAAATGGGTGACTAATCTCGTAACTATTTCGCTGACCTAACTTTAAGGTGAGAGAGAGTGATTTTACAAGTTCAAAAATATCCCCTAAATAGAGAGATTGTGGGCAACGTTTTCATTGCGAAAACATGTAGGTCGGACATTCAGCACCGTCTTCCTGTAAGTCTAGAAGTTTGACAATGGCATTTGATGTGTCGAGCATGATTCGAGCATGATTCTACTAACGTTCCAAACGCCATTTTCAAACTTCTAGGCTTATAGGAAAATGGCGTTTGGAACGTTAGTGGAATCATGCTTGACATATCAAATGCCATTG
The DNA here is from genome assembly GCF_000671375.1 of Centruroides sculpturatus. Classification (NCBI taxonomy): domain Eukaryota; kingdom Metazoa; phylum Arthropoda; class Arachnida; order Scorpiones; family Buthidae; genus Centruroides; species Centruroides sculpturatus. The sequence goes on from NW_019385084.1 coordinate 340,729, forward strand.
TCAAACTTCTAGGCTTACAGGAAGACGGCACTGAATGTCCGACGTACACGTTTTCGCGATGAAAACGTTGGCCACAACTTCTCTAATACCTCTCGTTGTAATGGAGAGTTGATATGGCGACGAATCTCTGTGTCTTCTCCGACGGGATCCAATTCCTTTGCATGGACATTGACTGGCAGAAGTACAGAAATAATTTCCGTGTGCAGACGCGTGCTGAGCTTCCAGGGGCTTGAGCTTTTATTCAGTTGTCGTGGGAAAGGAGTCACATGATCGTCAAATGTTGACAATAACAGTGCATTCTTGACACCTATGTGTCGACTTTCCCACCTAATTGTTATAACAAACGGTGACCTCAGATATAATTCTCACCAGGAGCATTTTTTCTATTGGAGTTGTTTACATTTGTTTTTTTTCCGACAACTGCGTTAAATTTGTGGATTTCACAAAAATATTTTCATTATTTATTGCCTAATTTAATATATAACTTAATGTTATATATTAAATTATTAAATTATTAAATTTAATATATAACTTAATGTTATATATTAAATTTAAATATAATTTTGATATTCAATTAATGAGTTTGAATCTGGAGTAAAAATGTTGCTTATTGATAAATTAATAACGAAACATTGATACTTTAAATAACTATAGTAGTAAGTGGCCAAGGTGGCAACCTACCACTCTGGGGTACCCGGGTTCGAATCTGAACGGGTCGAAAAATCCCCAGGAATTTTTCGCGGGGGTGGTTCATTGGGATATGTCGGGCCATGTCCCTCACCACCCGGCAGCCCCATTGTGGGCCTGGCCGAACCCATAATGGGCTTGCAAAAAGAGGTCCTCTTAGTGCCCACAGGGCAGAGAGAGTTAAAAAAAAAAAAAAAAAAAACAGGTTAGTTCAGTCAATCAATCAAAAAAAATTGACTGATCAATTACTTAAAATCATGCCAAACACTTAATTTTCTGCACATAGTTTGTGGGTGCAGCACAAGTCACAACTTGACTGGCATTTAATAGTAATTTAATTTTATTACTAAACAATCAGCACAACAAATTTTCAGGTTACTTTAGCTCTATACACCATATACCACAGATGATTANCGGCAGCCCCATTGTGGGCCTGGCCGAACCCATAATGGGCTTGCAAAAAGAGGTCCTCTTAGTGCCCACAGGGCAGAGAGAGTTAAAAAAAAAAACTATAGTAGTACAGACCAGTCTATAATCTAGATTGAATTTCCAGAAATTTTCATTAGTGGTTTGATTTAGTTATGTTAGGCCAACCCCTTCCTCCAAGATGGATTGTAGGCTTAGCCATGGATTAGTTAATGAATTGAACAAATTATATATAATATGAAACATGCGTTAATAATATAACATAGTGTATATGCTTAAAAGAAGATTGTTTATATTTTTTTTATTATTAATTTTTTAGACAAGAGGTTCTATTCCATTGTTTTGGAGTCAACTTCCAGATCTTAGGTACAAGCCAAAACCAACATTAAGTACTACTAACAATCAGGTAAGTTTCTATAAAACATTTTATTTATATTGAAAAACTCAATATATACATAGTATATAAAGCTTTATATCAAAAAAATAGTATCAATAGCTGGGACTATGTACTTCACCAGCA